>NC_054538.1:2590987-2885987 GCF_017654505.1 Polyodon spathula | reverse complement strand
ACAATATATAAAATGACTGTTTCTGTGTGATATTGCTTATATTTACAATATATGTCAACATTTGTTTCAGCTCATTCATGTTTTTTGGGATGAGTATTAAATGTATATGTATATAGTAACATATTTTTTATTAATTTATGAATTATCATGAGATGACAGCCCCCTAGAAAATGCTATACCCAAAGGACATGGCTCATTTGTTCTTCTTTTACTGTGAGACTTGTTTAAAGTTAAGTAAGTCCAATTTATCTCATTATAACCATTATTCCCAATTTTGTCAATGGACATTTCAAATTATATATTACAATAATTAATTCTTCTAAATAGCACAATTCATTTGGAATTATTATTTTAAGATATTCTCAAGACGATAAACAGCTGCATACACTGGAGTAGACTTTATAAACAACTGCATACACTGGAGTACACTTTATAAACAGCTGCATACATGAGTAGATTTTATAAACAACTGCATACACTGGAACAAACTTTATAAACAACTGCATGAACTAGAGCAGACTTTATAAACAACTGCATATATTGAAGTAGACTTTATAAACAACTGCATACATTGGGGTAGACTTTATAAACAACTGCATACACTGGAATAAACTTTATAAACAACTGCATGAACTGGAGCAGACTTTTTAAACAACTGCATACACTGGAGTAGACTTTATAAACAGCTGCATACATGAGTAGATTTTATAAACAACTGCATACACTGGAACAAACTTTATAAACAACTGCATGAACTAGAGCAGACTTTATAAACAACTGCATACATTGAAGTAGACTTTATAAACAACTGCATACATTGGGGTAGACTTTATAAACAACTGCATACACTGGAATAAACTTTATAAACAACTGCATACATGAGTAGATTTTATAATCAACTGCATACACTGGAACAAACTTTATAAACAACTGCATGAACTAGAGCAGACTTTATAAACAACTGCATACATTGAAGTAGACTTTATAAACAACTGCATACATTGGGGTAGACTTTATAAACAACTGCATACACTGGAATAAACTTTATAAACAACTGCATGAACTGGAGCAGACTTTATAAACAACTGCATGAACTGGAGTAGACTTTATAAACAACTGCATGAACTGGAGCAGACTTTATAAACAACTGCTGGAGTAGACTTTATAAACAACTGCATGAACTGGAGTAGACTTTATAAACAACTGCATGAACTGGAGCAGACTTTATAAACAACTGCATGAACTGGAGCAGACTTTATAAACAACTGCATGAACTGGAGTAGACTTTATAAACAACTGCATGAACTGGAGCAGACTTTATAAACAACTGCATGAACTGGAGCAGACTTTATAAACAACTGCATGAACTGGAGCAGACTTTATAAACAACTGCATGAACTGGAGCAGACTTTATAAACAACTGCATGAACTGGAGTTGACTTTATAAACAACTGCATACACTGGAATAAACTTTATAAACAACTGCATGAACTGGAGCAGACTTTATAAACAACTGCATGAACTGGAGCAGACTTTATAAACAACTGCATGAACTGGAGCAGACTTTATAAACAACTGCATGAACTGGAGTAGACTTTATAAACAACTGCATGAACTGGAGCAGACTTTATAAACAACTGCATGCACTGGAGTAAACTTTATAAACAACTGCATGAACTGGAGCAGACTTTATAAACAACTGCATGAACTGGAGCAGACTTTATAAACAACTGCATGAACTGGAGCAGACTTTATAAACAACTGCATGAACTGGAGCAGACTTTATAAATAACTGCATGAACTGGAGCAGACTTTATAAACAACTGCATGAACTGGAGCAGACTTTATAAACAACTGCATACACTGGAGTAGACTTTATAAACAACTGCATACACTGGAGTAGACTTTATAAACATCTGCATATGCTGGAGTAGACTTTATAAACAACTGCATGAACTGGAGTAGACTTTATAAAGATCTAGATAATCTGGGGATTTCAGTATGGTGAAAGGTTGTCTTGTGTTGGAAATACACGGTTCTATGTTCAATGTAAGTTTGTCATAATGCCAAAAGGTAACCTCACTTCACATTCAATGAACAATGCTGGTTTCATCATTTTGTAATTGAGTGCACAGATGAGTAAGTCTATATGCTGACATGCCTTTCTGAAACATTCCACCATGCTTTAAAATGCTCATAGAAATCCAGCTGTGGTTTATACCAGCCGGGGAGGGGTTGATCAATCCACCTCAAGAGCTATCAGCCACCATAGTTAGAAGGATTTCAAATTGATTTTGTTTTTATTTGATCAAAAGAAATTGTACTCTTTAACAGTATGTTAAAAAATAATTCACCAAGCATACTGATTGATAAAGGAGACAGTGAACTCAGACAGTTTCTTGGCTATAATCCCAGGGAAAAGGGCATTCTTAAAGAACAGCTGGTACAAACCTTTACCTTGCCACTTATAACAAAAGCACCATAATAGCTAATATAGAGTACAGTAGTATCATCATAATTTTGCAGTGTTTGTATTAAATGGGCTCAAGCATGCCATACCATAACCAGGGTTTCCTCATGCTGCCTGTTTAATACGCTTCGCTTTCACCGTGGTATGCATTACACATGGTATGGATGGCATTTGACCTTTGACCCTGGAAATAATCGAGGTCAGACGTCTAAAATGCCGTCTATTAAAGCTCCTGAAAAGAAAAGCATACTGATAACTGTACAATGTTTGGTACTATTCAATTTGTGATTTATCAGCTTAAATGAAATAACCATATACAAACTCAAACACTGGTTGTGAGCCATCTTGATTTTGTATTATTATTATTATTATTTATTATTATTATTATTATTATTATTATTATTATCTCTAACACACGCAACATCAGGTGTAAAGCCCGGGACAGACAGGTACTGTGCGGTGCAACGTGGCGTGGTGTGGCACACAGGGCATTTTGTTGCCTGTATCGCTGCTATTGCTTTCATATGGTGTTGGACCGATCAGCACAGGACAATATCGCTTGTCCCGCAGTGCCGCTGAACGGTACCGCTCAAATAAAATCCACTGCGATTTGTTTCTAGCTGCCACGCGATATAACTCGTGGATTAACCAATCACGGCCAAATGCTGACAACACGTGCTTGCCAGGCAAAATCATGAATGAAACTGTTATCACTGAGGTGTCCAAGCACCCTGAAGTGTTTAATCCCTCCCATATTTCATACAAGGACAGGCAAGTCAGTATTTTATACATCGCCCCTGATAAGCATCCTTCCTGCCTTTTCATATTATTTCTGTAGTTCACTAGTATTTTTATTAAGTAACTGGCTGTAAAAGGATGTATTTTCTGTCACTTTAGTAGTAGGCTGCTTGCTGTCAGCATCGTATTGCATGTTTCTTTGCTTAATTGCTTATTCCATACACCTGCATCTAGATGACAGAAAAAACAACTTTGAAAAACAAACCTGTGTTTTTATTTAGTAGATTATACGGGGGGCATTGCAGCTATGGCCAAAAGATCTGCATGAAGCCCTATAGAATTAATAATGTTACGATGACATATTGAAATTACATATTGCTTTTTCCAAAAACTGAAACATTTGAAATTTTGAAATCTAACATGAAATACTGTACTACTATTGTAGTTTCTGGTAGACTTTTGAGATATTATTTTGTAGTTTCTTAGATTGCTTGATGTTAAATAAAATATTGAAATTATGTTCATATACAGTAGGGTTTTTATTTATTTATTTATTTTTTAAAATTATGACTGCATCCTAATATTCCACTAGGTGATGCAGAACTTTCGGCCATATATGTAAATTCATATTCGAGTACATAGTCTATGGTGTGATATTTACAACTACTGTACCGTGTAGTGCATACCACTCCTGTGTATCCAGATGCAGACTAGCGGTATCACAGTGTGAAAATGCCCAGCGATGCCGCGCCTGGCTGTCTGTCCCGTGCTTAACTCAAAAAGTCTTGTTATGACTTAAGGATATACAATAAAGATCTAGCCCTATGAGAAATTATAATTGTGTGGTACATTTAATTGCTCCAGATAAATGCCCGTGAAAGGCCAGAAGAAATAACTTAAAGGAAGCACCAAACTATGCCTTACTTTTACTTTTATATGAATGGGTTATACACTGAAATGCTGAATGTTGTTCATAAAAGATTGGATGAAACTGCCAATTATGCTTTTTGATCCAAAACCAAAGCTAAGCTGGAGGGCAGTCTCTGATGCTAGGACTTTTCAATTCCAATTAAAATGCTGTAAATCCCTACAGCAAAACCTGTTGCAGTCCAGGGGCAGGTTCATAAAAGGAATGCATTACCCTTGTTCTGTTTCCCAAATCTAGAAACTGAACCTCTTTGAAGAAATCTGTTCTTTATTCCCTATATTTAAAGTGAGAACCATATCATATTAAATATGTTGAAATTCAGCTAAATGTTGCAATTGCATTTCTTTATACAGGAGAATTAGGTTGAATTATTACTGATTATTTATTTTACACATCAAGTTGTGAGACACATATCACCATATAACTTTTTCCTGTACCACTTGTGTTACTTGATAAACTTATTAGCTAAAAATCTTATCCAATAAAAAAAGAAAAAGAAAGAAAGCCATGCAATAAAACCCTTGACTAGCACACCATGAGAAGTGTTTACTGTTATTAATTTGATGTATGCATGAATATATGTGTTAGACCTGGGATGACTGAATGAGCACTCTGGTACTTCATTGAAATATTATTTTCTTTATTTTGCAAAGTTGGTTTTTCTTTAACAACAACAGTGTTTCACTTGAATCACTCTCATACCGTAGACGTTGCAGCAGAGAGGGTCAGTATATCAGGGCAATTTTCCTTCTATGTTAGGTTGTCTTTATTCTCTTTCTATTACTTTTCTCAAACAGCACATAGCGACTGCTTCTCTTCTGTACTTTTTTTTAATTTTCTCTCTCCCCTGTCTTCCGTCACACTGTACTCTCTCTCTCCTCTAGCGCCGACGCAAATACTGCAACACCACCTACTGGCTGGTGTAAGAATAGGTCCAATAGCAAATAAAACATTTTTTTTATAGTCTGCTTTTAACATTGCTTTTGCTTTTCAAGTACTACATATGCTTTGATTTGTATGACTGGGATGCCTTAGCACTATTCCCCAGCTACCGTCCCTCAAACCATCTGCTCTTTACTGTCCTGGAAAGATCACAGAGACAGGGCAGCTAATCCATCATGAATTGAAGGCATTGTGTTCTGTTTCTCTGAATTTCTTTAAGTCTCACTATATTAATTTCCGTTACATTGCTTTCCTTGTGTCAGTTGTTCAACTGCTCATTTGATTCTTCAGAAGTCATTATCCCTGTCAAAATATTCCGGTTTGATTTCTAAAAGGTTGCTTTCTAGTTTTTCAATACCTTTTTGTGACATATTTTTTAATAGCAAAAAAAAAAAAAAAAAAAAAAACTAAACAAAAAAAAATTACAGTGTATTTACATAGTAGTTACTTAGTTATTACATCATTACAATGTTTGTATGCATAGTTACAATGTACTTAATGTGTAATTAATTGTATCAAAAAAAGGTCAGTGTTAGGCTGGTTAGAGTTAAGATTAGGGTTTTGATCAGGTATAGGGTTAGGTTTAGGGTTAGGGTTTGGATTAGGGTTAGGGTTTGGATTAGGTATAGAGTTATGGTTAGGTTTAGGTTTAGGATTAGGGTTTGGATTAGGTATAGGGTTAGGGTTCGGATTACAGTTAGGGTTTAGATTAGGTATAGGGTTAGGGTTAAGGTTTGGATTAGGGTTTGGTTTATGTATAGGGTTAAGGTTTGGATTAGGTATAGTTTTTGGGTTAGGTATAGAGTTAGGATTAGGGTTAGGTTTAGGGTTAGGGTTAGGGTTTAGGTTTGGATTAGGTATAGGGTTAGGGTTTGGATTAGGTATAGGGTTAGGCTTTGGATTAGGGTTAGGGTTTGGAGTAGGTATTGTGTTAGGGTTAGGTATAGGGTTAGGATTAGGGTTAGGTTTAGGTTTAGGGTTTGGATTAGGTTTAGGGTTTGGATTAGGTGTAGGGTTAGGGTTTGTATTAGGTATAGGGTTAGAGTTTGTATTATGGTTAGCGTTTAAATTAGGTACAGAGTTACGGTTAGGGTTAGGGTTTGGATTAGGGTTAGGGTTTGGATTAGGTATAGAGTTAGGGTTTTTATTAGGGTTATGGTTTGGATTAGGTATAGGGTTAGGGTTTTTATTAGGGTTATGGTTTGGATTAGGTATAGGGTAAGGTTTAGGGTTTTGATTAGGGTTAGGTTTAGGTATAGAGTTAGGGTTATATCATGTAAACGAAAATACAGAGCAGGACTCAAAGCCAACTGCCTTCTTGTTGAAATGCAGCACCACTAAGGCACTGTCAGTGAAACAAGCAGTTAAAAAAAAAAAACAACAACAAAAAACAATGGATCCACATATGAACCAAGTTTGCAGGCTATCAAGAAAAAAAAAAAGCATCATTGCAATTATATTGCTCAGAATTATCTATTTTCCATTAGCTCATAAAAATTACAAGGAAGGCAGATGGGGGTCTAAAATGTATCACCACAACAAATGTGTTGTTGCTATGAAACAAGGTCAAGCAAACATTGTACATTTATTTATTCTCTCTAGAGCCCAGTTACCTTGAGCTGTGGATATGAGCATCTCTAGAGTCCAGTAAAGACGTACTACAAAAATTAAACCGTAGCGGGTATGTTGTTTATCTCTGAAACAACAAATTGAGGTCATCAATCCAGAAAATCAGTCTGGGGCTCCCTAGTAGCGATGTCCTTGCTGAAAATATGTGATGAGCCCAGTCAATATACCAAAGTGAAAAGGGCAAAAGGCTGAAGGGTAGGGAGAGGAACACATCAGCACTTTTATCACCATGTCCTCTATTTATGCCAAGATGTATTTTTAGAACCACAAACACAAAAAGTATAATCAGTTTTGGTATGATATTTATGATAACACAGGTAATATGTGTTTGAACTATACAGGCTATAAATAGGTACAGTGCATATCTCATTATGAACATGTTTCTGCCAAGCCAGTCTTGGGCGGTATAGCATAAAACCTCCCTTACTGGTGTTGTTATTTATTTTGTTTGTTTCTAAGATTTCCAAAAAGGCATTCAATACTTTATGTATCTGTATTTTGGCAGAGTTGGAAGGGAGCAATATCTAAAGCAATACATGTGTCTGTTCAGTATGTCAGCAACATAAACAATATGGGTAACACTTTATATTAAGGTGCTGCTTGTTAGGGTTTTATAACTATATAATATAAGCTTAATAACTTTGTTATAGAGTGTTAATAAATCACTATAGATTATTTATAACCACGCAATAGACATAGATGGAATGCCCCCTTTATAAAAATGTAATCCTGTATATGGCTATTGCATGGTTATAAACCATCTATAATGCTTTATTGATACTCTGTAACATAGTTATTATGCACTTATCATATATTTATAAAATATTAATAAGCAGCCCCTTAATATAAAGTGGTAATGCAATAGGTAGCCAAACAAGGCATACTAACCAAGGCTTTACAACATCTTTTTCTAACATAAGTTACTGCTGTATTAGCTGTACCCACGTTGATGAAGTCCACTATTTTATTTTATGAAAATGTTGTTAAGTGAAAGTAGGCTAGTGTCCAAAACCAAACACTGCTAACTCAAGCTATTAAACTATAGAAATGTATTGACAACCAGAGAAATACCACAAGAAATATTAATGCCTTCATGAGTATTCTCTTTGTTGAGAGTTGCAGGAATAGAGTTTCAACTCAACAGCTTTCATTGCTAACTCATCCTGTTCAAAAAGATAATACAGTAGCTACTGTAGCACAGTGTTGTAAGAATAACATCTGATTTCAACATTCATTTTAAAATAAATAATATATCACATTTCTAGATGAAGTTAGAGGAGGTGTGTGTGAGTGTATGAGTACAAGCAGGCTTGTCCATTTAAAATTACAGATCATACAAACTGCCGGACATAAAAATAACATATCAGAGGTGACAAGTCCTCAAAAACTAAAGTTGTTATTGCTATATCACAGTAATGAAAAATCCGGGGGTGGGGGGACGGACGACGACATAAAACATTATAATGATTACATTAAAACTACATGTTTTATAATAACAGTAAGGGAATCAACTTGCCTGACAAATGTTCTTGCTAACTTCTGACTATCAACAAGCAAATAAGAATACAAAAAGTGCTAATGGGGTTAGAAATGGGCACTTATTAAGCTGCATTTAATATCATGTTGTTTTCAAAGAAAATATATATTGTTTCAAGGTTTCAAGACAGTTTCTATCTAACTATTAAGAGTTGTATTAACAGTGCTGGCAAATACCCTCAGTAATTCATCTTTAGATAACAACATTTTTGTGGTTTTTCGCTTTTTAAATACCAGTTTAACCTTGTCAGGAGGTGAGTGATGTGGGTAAGGAAGGGAATGTCCAAACAAGTTCTTCAAGTATCAAAACCTCCATATTTCTCAAAAAACAAATAATAAATATGCCTCTGTAGCAGCAGTGCTATCAGGGGGTATACAGCGTTTTTTTTTTCTCCAAACAGAAAATAAACAGTTCATGTTTTAATCCCCACGGTGCTCTCCAAACAAGGTGTGGAGGTGCTTTGCTGTGCTGTGCAGTGAGGGTAGTGCACCCCTTTGTACTGCCTACTCCCCGTGATCAGCCCAGAGCCACAGTCTCTCTCAATCGCTGTCAACCCCACAATAGATTTGTTTAGTAAACTAGCAACTACACGCTTCCTCCAAAATGGCCGACTTTCGGTTCCCACCTACCATCGAGTCAACCCGTCTATGAGGAAGGGTACCACTCACCTTATACAGTGCCCTTTCTGGTTGGGAGGGAGACTTACAGCTCAGGTTCCTTCTCTCCCTGTCTCAAGCCTGATGATTGATGAACATGTCTGTCCATCTAGTTCAAAACATGCAGTGTTTCATCACACATGGATTAAAATGGGTTAACCTACCTCTATTGCTCTGTTTTCCAAAACTAATATTTATAAAAAAAAACTATTCCTTATCCCAATAAAAGAAGATTTATTTGGTAGAGGTCTGACCTTAAATCTCAAGCTGGTTGTTTTTCCATGTATTTCTTTTTTTTGTGTGTCTTTTGGGGACAAGATGGTTTTAACTTTTAATATATTGAAATATATGTAACAGAACTTTAACGACCTCATCAATACTAACTACAATAACGAGTATGTATGTGCCAGAGCCTTCTCATATCCCAAATATCCACTGGTTTGGTGCCACCTTAGACCTTGACAGGTGCAATCCTGCCCTTGTCCACTACATAATGATGAAACAAAAATCAACTCATAACTAACTAAGCAATGCCTTGTCAAACAAAGCTGGGGTCTGCATGTGTATAATATCTCACATTTGACTACAGGATATGATTACTAACTCTGCATTCCAATGTTATCAGATTAGGTAGGATTCATGATTAATACACTTTTTATCCAAGGGTCTTGAGCCCAAGATTCAATGTTCCAGTCAATAAGACATAAATATCCAACAACCAAAACAGGAAAAGCTGCAGTTTGCCAGAGAGCTTAAGAACTGGAAGCAGGAATGGAACAGTGTACAGTAGCAAAGCCAACTGTGGAGTATGTGGCTGTTGATCCAGAAGATAGAACTCTTAAGGTTGCTACACACTGGGTGATGTGTTGCAACTGACATTACAGAAATGTTACTTTGTATGTAGGTGATGTGTGCTCTAAAATTGGCCATTCTTGTGTATGTGAATAGGAAATACAGTATGAACAAAGTTTGACGCGCAAGGGGCCTATATAAAAACCCAATAGGTCTGTGTTGTTTTTTTTTCTATAGATCTAGCGTCTTTATTTTAGCTCTTGAATATTCTGTACAAATAATTCATATTCCACAATAAAGAATTGTTGTAATACACACTGTTTCATCCCTGCAACATATTATTAGTTTATTTAGCAGACACATTTATCCAAGGTTACTTACAGAGATTAAAGGGTTTGAACTATGCATCAGCTGCAGAGTCACTTACAACAACATCTCACCCTAAAGACAGAGCACAAGGAGGTTAAGTGACTTACTCGGTCATACAGTGAGTGAGTGGCTGAGCTGGGATTTGATGCAGGGACGTCCTGGTTATAAGGTCTTTTCTTTAACCACTGGACCACATCACCTTTTAGGTGTGAGATTGTGACAGGGTAGCCAGGATGGTGACATCAGGACATAGGCAGACAACGATACACAGGCAGGTACTCGGGTGCAAAGCGCACCGCAGAGCCGTTTTTATTGAACCAAAAGTAAATAAAATATTTAAACAAAAAAACTGCTCACAGAGCAAAAATAAAAGGGTTAAACAAAAACAAATCTCGCATACCAAAGAATTCCAACTAAACAAATCTAGTGCTGGAGCTTCCATATTTGTTTTTACTTTTGTATTGCTTTGCTTTGCTTTTCTCCTCCCGTCTCTCTCACACATGTTCCTCCTACAAACACCCATCCTGAATAATGAGAGCTGCAGGCTTTCATACTGGTTATCATCTCCTGTTTTGCAACACATTAATCAATTCATTAACTCGGGAGATGGTCACCTGCTGCACAAGGTTTTGTGGGCTGGAACTTTTCCATCCACACTTCTAAACCATAACAAAAATGCTGCTTTGTACCGTCCTATTCTTAAATAAATAAATCATAATATACATTCTCCTGTCTTCAATAAACACCAAACAATACATTCATCCTTTTAAATAATAATACAGTGCATTCACCCATGCTGAGATATAAAAACAGATTTAACAAGCAGGGCTTCCTTCTCCCTGCCACAGAGGCTTTTATATATTTTGCATTGCATCTGTTGTTTTGCAGCTTTTAGAATGAACTGTGCTGTCAGGAATTCTGTTCCTTAAACACTGTACTGTAGCTGAAGAACAGTTGCAATAGAACAGTATCACAATACCCTGGTCCAACATGCTCTATCCTAGGGGAGATAATATAATTGGTACAGGATTTCGGTTGCTTGACAATGATCCAATACACACTTGAAGTTTCAATGCACTTTTTTTAGAGAACGAATCGACAGTGGTCCTGGCTCTAAACCAGCAGATAGCTAGGAAAGTACTCAAGGTGTCTGTGGACTATATTGCTAGTAGATTATGTTTCCCCTAGTTTCCTGGTTAGTATCAATGCCGACACAACATTGATCTTACAAAAACCAAGAAAGGGAAGGAACAGTATAAGCTAACACAACTGAATATGACTAGAACAAATAATACTTAACAAAAGTAGTCTACTGTAGGAGAATTGTCTTTGACACTTTTAGGAGGTGCAGCAGGGGTATTTCTAGTTGCTCTGATGTAAAGTTTAGCCCAATAAACTATTTAGTCTCCATGCAACAGAAATAAACAAAGAGAAATACCATTCTCAGGGGTTCAGTAAATACTAATGTATAATTTATAGTCCCTGATAATTTTATAAGCAATAGCAATTTTCAATGAACCGAAACAAATAACAAATATGTCTGTGTGTATTTACGAGGTTTACCTCAGTTACTTCAAATTGCAAAACATTTTAACTGCTTTGGTAGCACAGTGCATGATACATTTTTCCTTCAGTAGCCCATATCTTCAGTAGTATATTGCTCGCATAATACTTCATGTGAAAGGCAGGCAGTTCTTTATTTAGTTTGTGACTATTGTCAACAGTCAAACTCCAAAGGCTATTATACTACTTCAATGACCTCCAGAAGCAGTGCACAGTGTACACTCATGGGAGATACTCAGCTTCCTCTGCCTCCAGGGAAGGTTCCCGGGGCAGATAATTTAGCTTCTGATTGGTCAGAAACTCAGTTGACCTCTAGGATACTCTACTGGCTAGTTACAATTGTAGCATCCTCTTGCTGCCCTCTGTCAGCAGTCCATCATGCTGTCACTACCTTCTTTATCTCTGTGAGGCTTTTATATATTTGTGTTGTGATTTATTTTATACCTTGTTTTACATGTTTTGAGAATTATATTTTTTACTTTTAGTTTAGTAGATGCACTGATATTGTATTTGGTTGTATACGTTGCACCAGTTTGGTACCGAGTTAGTTTATTAGTTGATGCACATTTGATTTTCTTATTGTTTTTCACAATAAATTGTTGTCATTTCTTTCTTTTAGTTCATGCCTCCTGCACGGTTTATATGCTGTGAGAGCTAACACCTGGTAACATTGATATATGTGTGTTGAGCACATAAGGTTTCTCTCTGGTTCAGTGGAATACAATAAACCTTACAGAAAGACGTAGTTTAATAGTCAGTAGGGGATGCAATAGAGTAGAGTCCAAATTGCAGCCCTGCTAAGTTGGAATAACTTATTAATTTATGTACGTAACAATTTTGAATTTTAGACTGGCATCCAAAATACAAAATGAACAACTTGTTTAATGTTTTGCTCTGTTCTCTGCAGGCTATAAGTTACCTGTGCTGATGTCCTGTCATTCCTTTATATAAAGCCCATTACAAAAGTAAATAATGTGACTGTCACCTTGAGGGGTGTCAAATTTAGTTTCTCAGTAGGAATGTTAGATGTTTTTAATTTTGAAAGTCAATAGATATTAGATAACTGGTAACTGTACACAAATGCTCACTACATCAATATGTCCACATTAATTAATGTCGTTGATTTATGACCCTTTGAGACATAGTTTGTTTCCACATTTGGTGCATTATGAAATATGTTTTTTCTTTTGTAATAATATAATACACATTACATATTCACTGGAAAACAGTATTGCAGAGAAGTATATGTATAATGTAAATATTTTAGATCAATACATTTTATTAACAACAACGTACGACGGTGCTGGGGCATGTGCTTCATCTGTGTCCATTACTAATGGCTGATGGCTAAAAGAGATTTACCCTGACAGGGTTACATTAGGTGAACCATACTATGGCTGTGAGCTGTTTCGAACACATTTGGAATATCTTCAGGGAGGAGGCTGTCACACGGGTAAAACAGATTAATTAAACCTCTTATTGAACACGTGCTTATCGCCATTTTGTAAAATTGTTGTTCTCTAGTCGACCACCAGAAATGGCGTTCCTAATGAGGTGATTGACAGGTAAGCAAGTGAGCATCTTGATCACTGTGAAAAAGAGCCAGACTCATCTGCATTTGTGGTTCTAGAGCTTGTAACCTCGTCTCACTGACATGGTAAGAATGTGCAGTAGCGGTGTATCACACACACTGCCTATTACATTCCTTCTATCTGGTTTTGTAGATCCGCTTTGTTCTTCTGCTGCAGATTGCTTTAGTGTTATATTGATGCCTATCATCAGTATACTCCTGCTGTTTATTTCTCCAGTTCTCTCAGGCTAAACAAACTATGTTATCTTAATAGAACTGTTTGCACGGAAGCTGTGTATCTTGTGCTTTTTCTGCTTTGGCACAAATGTCAGCAATTGGTTCCAGCGGTTGATTTCTTGTGGGTATGATAATGATTGTTCCCTGTGATATCCATTACTGTCGGCACAGCATTAGTTATACTCCCATCAACAGGTTCCCAACAAGCAGGATGAAGCTGTTGAAGGCTCCAGATTTATGACACTGCTTTTCATCACAGTGTAACAGTTTAATTCAAAATGAAGGCCCTCATCTGCAGCCTGTACAGACAAGCTGTTCCAGTCTTTGCTGTTGCCAAGTGGATACTTTTGAAATGTGACAAATGTCATCAATCTTTAACAGAACTCAAAAACAACATCTTGCTTGGGAATGCTTTTTTCTGTCATTTTGAAATGCTACCAGATTTTTTTTTTCAACAGCTTTAAATAAATTAAAGATACTCCAATAATTTGTTATGCCGGGTGTTGTTTTCTATTTCAGCTTTAAATGTTATAGGGTGATTGAGCGCGTGCAAAAACAAATCTAACAATGCATTGGTATACAGAACACCTGGCTCTGTGACACTGATGAGCGGATATCCCTTGTATAGGGGACACATACCAATGGTTCCAGTTTCATTTTGTCTTTCTCTTTTTATCTACTGGTAAGCTTACCTGCTCATATTATGCAAAATGACAGGACAGCTCTTGGATCACATTGGGAGCAAGACCTCCTATTCATGTCACCCTAAAGCTGTGAAAAAAACTGCAATGGAATCCAGGACTCCGTAGATCCATCAAACATTACATATAGACGACTGAATGAAAATGTGCCTAGTCTCAAGTAAAGTGGGATATACAGTAATCTGCATAGTTCCCACTATCCCACCACTGTCTAAAATAAATGGTAACATTTTATTTTAAGCCCTACGTATTAGGCATTTATTATGTACTTATTTGTGACTAATAGTACATCATGTATAGCCTTGTAATAAGAGGTTCTTGGATACTTATGCGTATTCTCAAACATGCCTTACTAACAGGTTACTGGACGTTAATAAAGGATTTGCATGCCTTATACTGAAATGAAGACTGTTCTTGGCCATCATAGGTCCTACTAGCTGTTTGTATATGATTAATAACTTGGCAATAAAGCAGCAAACCAAAGTGGACCATGCATGGATAACACTCTATCCCAGAGCTGGACTTTGTTTCCAATAAAGGGCTTATTAGGGGGATGTTGGTCACCAGTAAAGCGTTTTGCAGCCCCTATTCTGAAGTGAAGGTTTCATTGTCATTAATTTAGAGATTTAGAGGTTTCATTGCCTATAAATTTACGATTTTCATAGGGCCCTAACTGTTAATGTTAATTTGTGAAGCTAAAGCTGAAAATCATGCTAGAAATCAAGTTCAGAATCCCCATTTCTGTAATGCTAATAATACCGAATATGGAAATTTCCAATGTTATCCCTTTACAAGAGATTGCTGATGGCCTTAGAAAAAAAATAGTTATATTATACATTGCAGTTGGTGCTGTATCTGTTTAGGAATGCACAATGTATCTGACCTTTTTTGGAAAAAATGTTTCCAATTTAAGATTGTATGTTTTTCTGGGAAAATATTTATATAGCAATTTGTTACAAGTTTTAACAGTTCTTTCAGAAAACCCCAAATAAATTCCTAATTAAAAAGATTTTGTCTGTTTCTTTTTTACTTCAACTTATTTTGTTTAGTTTTTTAGTTTTTTTTTTTGTCAGGTTCACGGGGTGCCTGGATTCTTCACTTCAGTATACAGGTTGCACAACTTATTAACACTAGAAGCCCCACGGCGGTCATTTGGCAGTTTTTGATTTTAAAATGTAATTTTCTCCAGTCGTGTAACACACATGGGGCTGCGCGTTCATGTACCTTTCTATCCGTATGTAACAGGGAGAGATCTGTGCTGACTCTGCTGGCGTGTTCACGGGCTGCAGGAAGAGGGCGGCAGTCGCCCAACAACCGCCTGTGAGTCATGGCAGTGACACGGGGAGGTGGGAAAGTGTGAGTGTGGACTTTCCCCCTCTCTGAATGGCCGATAGGCGGGTCTTGGGTGATTGTCGGTCCTATAAAATAACGCTCTGTTGTTTCCTCAGGTCTGCCCACTTAGACGCGCTAAGGGTGCGGACGCTTTGATTCGGGACCGGGAATCAGCGAGACAGAGAGAGAGAGAGCGGGGAACCCTTGGGCAGACCCCGGCGTATTGTGAAAGAGCAGGCTAGATAGCCGAGAGAGTAGGACGGTGATCCGGGTCGTGCGGGTAGCGGCGACCGGGATAACGCTGCCGAGTGCAGCACCTTTTATTTGTAGTTTTATTACTGTTTTATTTTCCCTTGTTCTTTTCGCCTTCTGTTTTCATTATTATTTCTTTGAGCACCTGCGAGTGCATTTGCGGTTCGTGTACCAGCTGTGGTATTTCCGTGGTGCTGTCTATCATCGTTGATAGGCAGCCCACGGTCAACAGTGCCCTCTGCCGGAGAGAAAAAAATAACCGTTCTAAAATAAAACTGGGCACCTGTGTGGTGTTTCCCGAATACACCTGTCTGTCTCCTGGTCAGTGAATTACCCACACCCCTTTCACACCGTATGTATTAAATATTCTCACAAAGCATGAAATGTGGGAGTGCAGAAATAAAAGAGATATATTACATTATACCTAAAAGCCCCAGGAGCAGTCACAGTGACGGCCACACAGAAAACAATTGTATTGTGATTATACAGAACAGTATTCTACTTTATTATTTTTATTTACCAGTCCACAGTGTGTTTTGCTATAATCAGATTAGTCTCTACTCTCTGCCTGAGTGAATGACTGACAGTCTATTTTCAATCAGCCCTTTGAAGGTTGGCCCCTGCTTGCTAGCTCTGTTGTTTTGGTCAGTCGATTAGCATCGGGACTAGTGAAAATAAATACCAGAGGCCGTGGAGTTTTACTATGCAACAAAATTTGGAGTTGATGTTTTGGATCAGATAGCATGGAGTATTTTGTGAAAGCTGGCTCCCGATGGTGGTCTGTTCAGGTGTTTTGCAATGTATTGGACCTAGCAGCCATCAACTCCTGGGTACTTTACACAGAATGCAC
Organism: Polyodon spathula; assembly: GCF_017654505.1. NCBI lineage: Eukaryota > Metazoa > Chordata > Actinopteri > Acipenseriformes > Polyodontidae > Polyodon > Polyodon spathula. The sequence goes on along the minus strand of NC_054538.1, from coordinate 2,869,421 downwards.
AGAGAAGAATTTACCAAGGAGAGAATATATTTTACAGTTAGCACAGGAACTTCGCAAGAAGCATCTGGATCAGAGGGAGACTGCCAAGCATGTACCCACAGCTGAAGCTAGCAACCCCTTTGAGAGGCGGAAGAGATGCCAATGCCAGGTAGGCAAGTGCAATAAAAATAAAACTTCGGATAGCTTTTCCCAGTGCAGAAAGGTGGCATGGAGAAGCGCATTATCTATGTTGATTGTAAACAGCCTTAGACTCAGGTAAAAGAATGCCCTTTTGTCAAAAAAAAATAAATAAAAAATTACTTTTTTTTTTATAACTTCTTGTGCTGTGTGCTTCTGTAAAATGTTTTTTTCTAAGTTCATTTATCTACATTGTTCAGCTGCTTTTGCTCATCTCATAATAAACCAATTGCTGTTGAAAAGTAAAAAATGTACTGCTATTTCAGTTTTATAAATATGTACCATATGTTGTAAACTGATGTCTTTCAGATGTTTATTTCTTTACATTTGCTTGTTTTGATTTTTAAAATAAATGTTTTTATATATATATATATGCGCTTTGGTTATTCAGATGTACTCAATAAAAAAAAAAGAATTGCATCCGACTGTTTCTCCTTTTGTTATACTATTTACAATGTTTTGAATACAGCCTTCAGAAAGATTGCTGCGGGGCTTCTAGGTATGAGTATATCTCCGGTCCTTCTAGTGTTAAAGATGCCCTGGTGATAATTGCTTCTTTGTGCATTATTTGTTAGATCAAAACTGTATAAATGATGTATGCTTACATATGCTTTAAGAACTAATAAGTCCTTAAATAATATAAAAGAAGCCTTTACTTCACAATAGAGTCTGCAAAAATCTTTATTAATGACCAATATGCTTCTAATAAGCTCTTAATTAATGACAATGAAACCTTCACTTCAGAATAAGGGCTGCAAAACACTTTACTGGTGACCAACATCCCCCTAATAAGCCCTTTATTGGAAACAAAGTCCAGCTCTGGGATAGAGTGTTATGCATGCATGGTCCACTTTGTTTTGCAGCATTGTTACCAAGGCATTAATCGTATACAAGTAGCTAGTAGGATGTAATATGGTCAAGAACAGTCTTTAATGTCCAGTAACCTATTAGTAAGGCATGTTTGAGAATAAGCATAATAAGTACCTGTGGCAAAGTGGTGAGTGGATACAGGCGAGTGCAGTGCAGAGCAGATTAATCACGTAGACAACTGCTTAGGTGCAAGGGTGTTTTATTTAATGAATGATAATGTCCAGAGCCCAAAGACACCAGTAAATGATAATTGTTGGAGAGATATAGCGGCGTGTCTCAATCATAACTGTAATCCCTGGGTTTGTCCCGTAACCAGAAGTTCGGGTTTTACACACACAAACACTAAACACAAAATACAAGACAGTGAAGTGATATTAGGTGCTATTTTATACTCTCCCTCATGACCCCTTGGTTAATGAGTGCATCTGCTTCTCCAATCCGTGGATGCCGTGCTGTTTCCTGTCTGGGTCATTGAGTTCGGGTAGCGTAGCTCCGTCTCTTTTCTAGCCAGCTGACTTCCACCTACCCATGGGAATAAAGTGTCATGCCTTTTAGTCCAGGGTACTCTGTTCCCTTTGCCTAGTGCCCTCACAGATCGGGAGGGAGATCTAACACCAAGCGCCATTTGATCTCTGTCTCAGTACCTAACAAATCCTTATTAGGAGACTATACATGATGTATTATGTACTAATTAGTCACAAGTAAGTACATAATAAATACCTAATATGTAGCGCTTAAAATAAAGTGTTACTAAGTAAACATATGATTGCACATGGCAGTTAAACATTCAAGAGAAGATTATATATTTAATTATATATGTATATATGTTCAATTGAAATGACGTCCTGAGAGGAAGCAGAGGCAGCAGTTTCACTGCTTTCCTAAACCTCTGGAAACATGTATATTTCTATTCCTATACATGAAAAGACAGCCGTCAGAAAGAACTCTGCAGGGCTTCTAGGTATATCTCCGGTCCTTCTACGTGTCTCTAATTACTTTGTATTTACATAGTAGTTATTTAGGAAATTCATGTGTACCTAATATAACCTTAGGTAATATGGTCCAGTGGTTAACGTCCAGGGCTTCTAACCAGAAGGTTACTGGTTCAAATCCCATCTCTCACTGTGTGACCCTAAACAAGTCACTTAACCTCCTTGTGCTCCATCCTGTGGATGAGACGTTAAATCAACGTCCTATGGTAAGTGACTGCATATTAATGCACAGTTCACAGCTTACCTCTGTAAAGCACATTGTGATGGTGGTCCACTATGAAAGGCACTATATAAAAATAAATAAATACATATTATTATTATTATTATTATTATTATTATTATTATTATTATAATATCACGTAACCCTGTTTCCTTGAAAGAGAAGGTGACCACCAACCAATTTAGGTCAGGTATTTACTGAGCATTTTATGTCATATCTGCCGAGAGGCCCCTCCGGGGTGTGATGTCCTCGGTTATATCTTCCGAGGGAACACACAGTCACTCCACAGAGGTTCTGTTGTACCCAGGTTAACAATTTGAAGGCTATGTGATGCAACTGCAGGGATGTTCAATGACCTGTCCAGGACCCGCGGTCTCCTCTGCCTTCCCAGACTGCATCCCAACCTAAGTTGGTTGCATCTGTCGTCACCACCTGACGGCTGTGGATCACCCCATCCTTAAATCTTCACATGTGTGACAGGTCTGCCTCCACCAGTGCATGGCTTCTCAGAATACACGAGACACGGTCAGCTGATGGTGTCTGTCGCTTTTGGGATGTAGCCGGAAGCCACTGAGCCATGTTTGAAGCGGGCGCATATGGAGTAACCCCAGCTGTAGGGCTGATGAAGCCCCGGTCATCAGGCCCAGCAACTTTTGACACAACACCAGAAGCACTATCGATTCCTTTTGAAATAGGGATAGACACTTCTGAATGGTAGCCACTTTGTCATCTGACAGGTAGGCCCGCATTGTGATGGAATGCAGAAGGAGTCTCAGATAAACCAGATTTTGCACCAGAATGAATTTGCTTTTGGCATTGTTGAGGGCAAGACCCAGCCTTGACAGATGCTCCGTCACAATTGCAGTGTGGGCCACTGCTCCTTCCTGCGACTGGGAGCAGATCAACCAGTTGTCTAGGTAATTTAACACCCTGAACCCTTGCAGCCACAGAGGGGCTAGGATGGTATCCATGCACATTGAAAACATGCAGGGGGCTAAGGAGAGGCCGAACAGCAGCACAGAATACTCGAAGATGCTTTCCTGAGATATTTCCTGTATGCAGGACGAATAGGGACATGAAAATGTGTCCTTTATGTCCACAATGGTGAACCAGTCGCCTGGCTAGACATAATGTGATGGTGTGTCACCATTTGAAAACTCCTCTCCCTCAACAACTTGTTGAGGTGTCTCAGGTCTAGGATGGGGCGAAAGTTGCCATCCTTTTTTGGCACCAAAAAATACCTTGAGTAGAACTCTTTGTCTTGGGAGGTTGATTCTACGAGGTGGGTGGCTTGTTTGAAAAGTAATGAAGTTACTTTTGGTTTTAGTGCTGGGACTTGAAGAGGTTTTCTCATGGATGTAACTATGATCCCTCGAAAGGGAGGCGTACCTACGTGGAGCTGAGGTGCGCAACCAGTGTGTACGATGGCGAGTATCCAGTTGTCTGAGGTGCAACTGCGCCAATATGGACAAGATAGGAAAGTGTGGAACAACGCAAGATTGACTGGCGAGATCTATGGACAATGGAACAGAGCAGGATTAGTTTCCTCATCAGGTCAACATATGGTGTTCTCCCATCACTGCAGAACCTTAATCTATGGGTAGGAGAGGAACTGCGGTGTCCTTTGTGTTCATTGCCAGCTGTCAGACCAGGTCCGACATTACAATTTTCCCTTTCCAGTCCGATGTCGGACCCTGTCCAACATTATCAAAAAGACGTCAAGCACAGGTCTCTAGTCGTTTTTTCTCCGAGTGGCACCAATAGGAGCTGAATGAAGCCGAAAAAAAGAGGATTATCTGAGCAATACAGATAGCACCTGCACCACAGAGACAACATGGACACAAACAAAGGAGATGCTGCTTCTACATCTAGCACTCAAAGAATATCACAGACATTTACAAAGCTTTTTAAGATGTTACAGTAATAAAATAATGACTTGGATTGCATTACTGAAGAGTTTGGTGATAAAACAAGTGACCAGGAGAGGATTTATCAGTATGCATATGTTACAGGTCTCGGGCAGAGAGCCCATCAACAGAAGATAGTGTTTAATCTGTTAAAATAGGAAAAGTAAAGACAGGATTAAATCAATTGTTGCTTGCAGTCTCTTGGTTTTACTACTGAAAGTTTTAAAACATAAAACAATCCATCACTTCATTGAAGAAGTGCAGAGAAGAACAATAGTAATCATGACAATAAAATAATAGCAATAGAACATAACCAATAACAAGCCTTTTGAGATAGTCTTCATATTGGTATTCAAGGGCTATCTCAGCTGTAGTATATTCAAATAAAACGTGACAATCACAACAAAGAAGCATTCCACAGTGGATAGTCTGTGTCATTTCAATAGTTATGCATTCTCCATATACATGTTATATAACTAGCATCACTATTTTAACACGTTCAGACTACTTCCATGGCACCGTTGCACTATTATTAATCAGTTCAACTACAAATATCATTCAAGTCTAAGCACCCTGAACACAGTGTTAATAATGGTACATTCAACTCACAATAAGGTATAAGTTTTAGTAATTCAAAACATGCATTTACATCATGTTATACCATGCCTAATTCTACCTTTTATTAATTAGCAAAACGGAACACAGACTAACAAACACCACAGAAATATCAGTTTACATTGATTATTGGCATCAGGATAGTATGGGCTTAAATTTATTATCAGAACACCTTCAACCGTAATATTTCACAAGCATTTTATATATCTTTTAAACCAGTTTGTTTCACTTTGAAAACATAATCGCCATCTTGTCTTCATTGACTAACACTATCTGTATTATTATCCCCTCGTGGTGATCTCCACTATAATGGCCGATTCATAATGTGCATTTTTATATATTAAAAATACATATTTAAACCACCAAAATAATGCACCAAACCCACAGAATAATAATCTACAGCATTTATCCTTGTGATTTATGGCGTTTTAATGCTATATTGACTCTTACTAACCTGTTAAAATAGGAAAAGTAAAGACAGGACTAAATCAATTGTTGCTTATGGTCTCTCGGTTTTACTACTGAAAGAAAGCACGATATCACCACTAACTGATAGCGCTGTCCTGCATTTAGGCTGCTCCACCTAGTGGCTGCATCAAATAGTGCAGTTTACTAGGCTTTTCCTTTAGGTTCAGGGAGGACTTAACGTGTTCCTATTTTAAAGGTACAGGTAAGTAAAAAAAAAAAAGTGTCCATACTTTTTCATGTATGAATTCTCACTTTTCATGTGCGTCACACATATCTGGAAAGAGGTATGTGAAAATACAACGAACAAGGGGTGAGGCTTGGCTGGAGATGGAGTACTGATGTCCTTTAGCCATGCAGTGCCTGTTAAACCTGTTCTACCCGTTGTAAAAAATATATATTTTAAATAGCGCATGTAAAATAAACAGCCAGTGTGAAAATAAATTGGACCTGACGTGCCTGACAAGCGCTGAATAAATGGACTGCAAAGGGTGAAGACGCATTTTGACAGGATGTAAGGTGTGTCTTAGCCAAGAACAGTTTACTTAATGCCATGACCAGGTTGCCACCAATGCCAGGAATATTTGACACGTGAAGAACAACATTCCTCCGTCCAGGGGAGCAACCTCCATGAAAAAGTATTCAAACCAAAACTCGCTCAGGACAACTGGAAGCTGCTAGAGACTGGAAAATGCTGGCAGATGTTGGACAATGGCTTATTTTCCCACCTGAGATTGCCACCACTAACCTTCGACCTGATATTGTTTTGTGACTGGATCAGCACGTCTTGTTAACCTGGTAGGCTTAACAATGCCATGGGAGGATGCTGTGGACGAGGCGTACGAAAGGAAGAATCTTCGGTATGCTCAACTAGCTGCTGAAGCGGAACAGCGAGGATGGAGAGTCCAGGTTTACCCAGTGGAGGTGGGTTGTCGAGGATTTGTGACACACTCCACCGCCCGGTTTCTCAGAGACATCGGATTCAGCGGTCAAGAGTTGCGACGCATAGTGAAGAACTTAAGCAGCAGAGAGGAGCAGCAACTGCCTCTGGTTGAGATGAAAATATTTTGGTTGAGGACCTCAAGCACAGCAAAAAAAAAAAAGAAAAAACATTGATGTAAAGGAAGGTAAGTAAGCTGGGCTTAGCTGAGTTGGGGACGGAGGGGGGTGATACTGCAATGCCAGAATCACTGTTGAACCCTGTTAATGTGTCGTGGGCTAGTCGACAAAACACCAAGGATGGAAGGTGCCCACTTGAAGATCCCAGAGAAGTACCCTACTCAGCTCAGTCCATAAGAACATAAGAACATAAGAAAGTTTACAAACGAGAGGAGGCCATTCGGCCCATCTTGCTCGTTTGGTTGTTAGTAGCCTATTGATGCCAAAATCTCATCAAGCAGCTTCTTGAAGGATCCCAGGGTGTCAGCTTCAACAACATTACTGGGGAGTTGATTCCAGACCCTCACAATTCTCTGTGTAAAAAAGTGTCTCCTATTTTCTGTTCTGAATGCCCCTTTTTCTAAACTCCATTTGTGACCCCTGGTCCTTGTTTCTTTTTTCAGGCTGAAAAAGTCCCTTGCGTCGACACTGTCAATACCTTTTAGAATTTTGAATGCTTGAATTAGGTCGCCACGTAGTCTTCTTTGTTCAAGACTGAACAGATTCAATTCTTTTAGCCTGTCTGCATATGACATGCCTTTTAAGCCCGGAATAATTCTGGTCGCACTCTTTCTAGAGCAGCAATATCTTTTTTATAGCGAGGTGACCAGAACTGAACACAATATTCAAGATGAGGTCTTACTAGTGCATTGTACAGTTTTAACATTACTTCCCTTGATTTAAATTCAACACTTTTCACAATGTATCCGAGCATCTTGTTAGCCTTTTTTATAGCTTCCCCACATTGTCTAGATGAAGACATTTCTGAGTCAACAAAAACTCCTAGGTCTTTTTCATAGATTCCTTCTCCAATTTCAGTATCTCCCATATGATATTTATAATGTACATTTTTATTTCCTGCGTGCAGTACCTTACACTTTTCTCTATTAAATGTCATTTGCCATGTGTCTGCCCAGTTCTGAATCTTGTCTAGATCATTTTGAATGACCTTTGCTGCTGCAACAGTGTTTGCCACTCCTCCTACTTTTGTGTCATCTGCAAATTTAACAAGTTTGCTTACTATACCAGAATCTAAATCATTAATGTAGATTAGGAATAGCAGAGGACCTAATACTGATCCCTGTGGTACACCGCTGGTTACCACACTCCATTCTGAGGTTTTTCCTCTAATCAGTACTTTCTGTTTTCTACATGTTAACCACTCCCTAATCCATGTACATGTGTTTCCTTGAATCCCAACTGTGTTCAGTTTGAGAATTAATCTTTTGTGCGGGACTTTGTCAAAAGCTTTCTGGAAATCTAAATAAACCATGTCATATGCTTTGCAATTATCCATTATGGATGTTGCATCCTCAAAAAAATCAAGCAAGTTAGTTAGGCACGATCTCCCTTTCCTAAAACCATGTTGACGTCTCCCAGTACCCTGTTACCATATAGGTAATTTTCCATTTTGGATCTTATTATAGTTTCCATAAGTTTGCATATAATAGAAGTCAGGCTTACTGGTCTGTAGTTACCTGGTTCAGTTACCTGTCCAGACGGTTGTTATGCTGATATGCTAAGGAGGCTGCACTGTGGTTGATCCCTGGAGCCAGCATTGCAGCTGTTGTGTGTGCTGATGCACCAGGGAAGCAAAATAGGCTGATCCCTGGAGCCAGCATTACAATTGAGCCTTCAGCACCAGGCAGAAGGATATTTACATCATCAGATGGAAAGAAACGCAGATGGATCACATTCGTTTACAGTAAAATAAGTTATGTCTTGGTGCTCATCTTGGCAAGAGCCGTGTCTAATATCAGCAGGAAGTTTTAACACCTACTCTCATGTACTGGAACTCAAAAACTCAGTCACCTGTGTTTCAATAAAGTGAGAATGAGACAAATGTTTGAACCTTCTGTGCTACCACGTAACATCATTCTTTAAAAAAAAAACAACAAAAAGGACGGATTCACAAACACATGCAGGCCCCTTTGTTTCTACTTTGAGAATTAATCTTCACAGTAGATGATGAAGAATAATATTCAAAATTTATATCAGGATGTTGGAAACCATCTGTTCTTTTGGATCTTGTGATATAAACTTAAAAGTCTCCAACAATTCTGTTGCAGTCTGGATAAAATCTGAAAATAAGTACATCATGAACATCAATCCTTGGGTCATCCTGTGTTTCACAACAAATATGACTGGCATTGTGATCAATGCTTTAATAAATAAAACAGACCTATCTTCCTATTTACGATAAAAACAAGATCATATTCTATAATGAGTAGCTTGGATTTATTATGATAACACATATTTATATTAAATATTTATGTAATTGGAGAAACTCCAAAGTCTGATTTTGGCTAAAATGTTCCCAGTTTTTTTTTTTAATCATGTCTTTAATAAACTCCTATTTTTGAAAGGAGAAAAATGATTTACAGTAAATAAGAAACAAACCTGTATGTAATTAATTGGCATCATGATGTCAGTATTCTTAACTCATCAGCCGGTAGGAGGAGATGTATTACATGTGCTTAAGAGACCTCTAACTAAAGCTCCATTCACACTGGCAATTCTACCTGGGTCCAACCCTGGTTCTGGCTATCTGGATCACAATCTTGCATAGTGTCAAACCACGTACCTGTGATCCAGCGACCCACTTCAGGTTGACGCACTTTGACCCAGATTGAGCAAGACAAAATGCATGACGGACGATGAAATAACAAACAGCCACATTTGCGTGAGGTTTCACTTTTGCAAGGAACGTTTTTGTTTTAAGACTATTACCCACATTGTCAAACAGGTAGCACAGCAATACCTATCCATGGTGTGGTAATAAACTGAAAAACCAGAGCACTTGTTAGGTTTTAAAAAAAATACAAATATCACTCTTCCAACAGTTGTCAGGATGTTAACAATGAAAAGAAAAATGACAGGTACACTTTTTAAATAGTTGTAACAACACGTGGGGACGTATAACCCTATATTATTTGGAACCCTGCTACTTACTCTTGAAAGGTGTATAGTAGGCACGGCTACAAAAAACATTAAACCTGCGTAAGAGAATAGAACGTACAAAGAAAAGCTGTCTTGACATAAAAGCCTTTCTTAACTCCAGCACAATTCCAAACAGTGGTGCAGTACCTGCCCCCTGGGCTGCCTCCTTATGCAGTCAACATTTGTCAGAAACAGACTGCCTTGCTGGAGGGCAACAGCCTGCAGCCCCTCCCTGCAAAACCCACCCAATAGATCATTATTCCAACGGCAGTATCACTAACTATGCACCCACACCCACGCACACGGGGTGCCCCTTCATGACCTCCAGCTGGTCCATGTAGCTTTGTTGCATCACTGTCCACTCCTGCTGCTGCCCTTCTTCACAAGAAGCAGTAGATTGGGTTTTGTAGACCACACACTAAGTAGAAAAAAAAAGATTGCAGCTTTGTTTAAATTTGTTCCACATTTTGTTAATGAACAGAGACAGTAGGACTATGCAAGCAGACATACAGTAAGTCTCGAGGAAACATTATGGAAATAAAAAATCCTCAGTGCAGTGGCTATTAAGTGGCAAGGCATTACACTATGTAACACAATTTTTGTTCCTGGGTAGTAAGTGTTATTTCCTAATTGCTTATGCCTCAAAAGTATAGAAAATGGCTATTATTCCCCACAAACTTTACTTTTGTGACCAGGACAGTGATATTTCAAAATATCACTATTTCCAATGGGAAAACGGGCAAATATGTGTCTTTTCGTTCAGTATGAGTATAATCGTAAATCTCGAAAAACTACTCACTTCTAAATCTTTTGTAGTCATTTTTGTATTACTTTAGTATAAATACATGTTAATTTGGATTCATATGTTGTTTTTTTCTGACTTTATGTGAACAAAAAGACACACATTTGCCTGTTTTCCCATTGAAAATAGTGATTTGTGGGGAATAATAGCCATTTTCTATACTTTTGAGGCATAAGCAATTAGGAAATAACACTTACTACCCAGGAACAAAAAAAAATAAAAAATTGTTACACAGTGTTATTTATGTTTAAAATGCCAACGCAGACTCAGGAGCTTCATGATAAAAGGGTACTCTAATGACTGGGACAATACAAACCAATTGGCACCTTATAATCTAATAGAATTCTTTAGATTAGAAAATGCATTTTTAAATGCCAGTACACTCCTCACATTTTCCTTATGCTAATGTGTTGCCGTGTTAAATTAGTGTGTGTGGTTTTGAACTGATGAATAAGAACATGAATTATACTATTTATCTGCTCAAGACCTCAGACCATGCAGGCAACAGCCAAATTACTTAGTTCTGTGGGTTTGGAAACTTGAGATCTTTTCATATGTACTTCAATGTGGTGAATATAAATGAATTCTGCCACTGACACTAATTGAACAATGTTACCAAGATTTGTTCTGCATCACATACTGCACCCCCTTCTCTGATCATTTCCATCCAGTGTTAATATTTCCCTAATTCTATGTTTATGATAATGCATGGCATGGCCAATAGTAGATAATGCAAACATAATGCCAAGTAAACTGCATATATACTGTTAAAACCAAACTCAAATACACTTAATTTACATCATTACATGGTATAGCGAATGTTTTCCATCATTTCTTTTCCATTACCGTGCAGTATTGTAAATCTGTCTGGGTAATGCCATTGGGAGCTTGATATTATTGCTCAGCCTGTTGCAAAGAAGCAGCACTGACATACCCCACCCCACCCCCAACACCCTGTGTGAGATTCAAAAGCTGGCGCCTAGTCTGCTATGTGTATTGCTTGTATAAACAATAAAGTTTACTGTAAACCGAATGACTCGACTCTACAATTTGTTCTGTGCATGTGCATTGGGAGGATACGGAGTAAAGTGATGATGTAATGCCTTTGGACTGCTTAAGGTAAGAAAGTGAATAAGTGCATGTACAGTATGAAGGTATTCACATCAAATGAAAAGCTTATATAGCCCAATGCAAACCGAAACGTCTGTATGAGGCTAGCAGTTTATGACAAACATTTAGTGAAGATCGGTGCAAAATGAAGGTAGTTATCATATTCACCCTCTATAGTGTGACAGACAGACAGACATGATCAGCATAGAACAGTCTCTGTTTTTTCAATAATAAAATGAACATAAAGTAGAATGGATCCACTTGACAGATGAATATTGTGCTCAGTCTTACTCATTATCACTTACTAAGACACTAATTCTGGATGGCAGTGGGGAGCTTTCTTCTGTTTAAAATGTCACAAAGCAAAGAATATAGGAGAGCCAGTAAGTCAGACAGTACAGTTCAGCATGGGAATAGAAAGAGAAGCTCAGACAGGGAGATGTCTAAACCCTGCTGTTCAGTTCAGCATGGGAATAGAAAGAGAAGCTCAGACAGGGAGTTGTCTAAACCCTGCTGGGGAATCCTTGCCTCACACACACCAGCGACCCCTGTGGCTGACTGGGAGCCTGCAGGCTGGCCTGTATGCAATTCAGAACTGCATGGTCCTCTGATGCTGTAAGTTCTGGATATGGCTGCGTGGCTGGCTTGCAGAGTGAAAAAAAAAGTGTACAGATGACGCACTGGTTTCGAAGGATGCAAGTGCTCGTCTTCATCTCTCAGTTAGAGTTAGTTGGGGGGTTGCAGCGGTAAGCCAGGTTGAATAACAATGGACATTCCAAATTAGGGAGGAAATTGAAAAAATGAATAAAAAGAATTGTTAAAAAAAAAAAAAAAAAAAGTGATCCAGATTTTGTAATCCTGTATTTTGTGATTTTGTAATCGTGATTATTTGTAATCTGGATAAATGTAATCCAGCAATGACATTGTCTGATCAAAAGGATCCAGATATAAGTATTCTCTGTCACAGAATATAGGATTACAAAATCCAGATCATTTTAAATTTGAATTAAGCACCCATCAATGACTGGAGTGTACATACAATCACATGTCGATAATGACAAACTTCACTTTTTTACATTGCCCTAACAGTGGTTTTACATATAAGTTTTATTTTTGCAGGTTGTACAATGACTGTCTCGGGTGTGCAGGTTTTAATGACAGTTTGTGGGTCTGGTTTGTGAAATGTGGGTCACTTAGGTGGTCTGGGTTTACAGTAAAGGGGGGGGGGGGGGGGGGGGCTATGATACTGTCAAACATGCCGTTCTATAAAATCATACAACTTTCTATTGGAAAAGGATTACATTAATACATTAATATAATCCAAATACAATAATAACATGTTTTGAAATTAGAATTAGCAATGAGTTTATGTATTTGTATATTCATTTTCAGTATGAGAAAAGTACACATGGCCCAGTTTTTGAAGTCCTCAGACCAAGGACATGTGAGTCTGGACACCCAAGGGCATGATCCAGTCCAAGGAGAGGCCTGGAGGACTTCAACACTACAGCCCAGCACAGGTGACTTGGGCTTTTTGCAGCCTTTTAAATCCAGATGAACCACTAAATTGATGAGTCAATTGGCCAACCAATGAGCATGTCCGTTTCCTCCATTTCAATCATGTTCTGATAAGTATACAGGGATAGATACTCTATTTTAACTATACCCGCTAAACCACCAGCAACAGCATATATAACATTTTCAAAATGTAGTGTATATTTTTTGGTATTAACCCTGTCACACATATGTAATTGGTTATACATTAAACATTTACAATGGAATAAAGCAGGTGTGAATGATGTCATTATAGTTTGTTCCATATGCTGCGCATTCCATGAGACGCGCAGGCAGACACATAATGATGGCACAGCCATTCATGAAGCAATAGCTCTCCGTGCTTGAACATAGCTGTGTGCAGTTTGAGCAGCCAAGACACTTTCCAGACTTTGTTCTCTTTTGCTTTGGTTTTCTCTCACTAATATGATTTGCACACATATCAGTACAAAGGCTGTAGTATATTTAAAGTAGCAGCGAAAAATAAGAGACTTTCACAGCCTTTACACTGAGACTGGGTGGAACAGGTCTACCATGTATATTTAAAAGGGTCATATTCTTGCTTTTTAATAGCAACATGGACACGATCAGTCCATGTAAATATAAGCAAGCAGGATCAGGATCAGGAAATCGGAATGCAGCATTTAAACAGCAAACTGATTTGAGCATGTCCTTGCCTCCCCATGTGTGTGAAGTTTCCCTTAATGTAATTTCTGCTTGTACACGATCCTGAAGTTTCACAGATTAATCCTGGTCGATTTAATAGGTAAAGCAACCAGGGTCTGTGAAACACTGCCTCCCTTTGTATTTTAATCACTTTTCACAGCCATGATTGTCACTCATTTTTAGTTAATGTGTTCATTATTCTTCAGGTCTCTTTATTTGGAGCACTTAGTCGATTGTATTGACATCTGGAGGTAACGGACTGAATTGTAGCTGAGGTCGCTATGCAGCATGTGTAAAACCTGCTGCACATTTTACAAGGCTCTAATTACAAGTCATCATTTATTTCATAACATTATATTAAGTGGATTAATTTATATGTTTACACTGTGTTGTAAGAAGCTTTCAAGAGGATGTAAAAACTGATTCAGTAAACATCATACAAGCTGTTGGTCTGGCTGTTTTAAGAATACGTTTCACTTCAATGGCAAATGGTACCCCAGAATACATAATTTCCATTTCTTCATTTCAAGGTGGGTTGGAACCCAGGACCTCTCGCACTGACGCATAGCGGCGATACCGCTGTACAAAAGAGCCGGCTCCATTGCAAGGAGCATATATCAGGCATATGTCTCTGTATGTGATTACGTCACCTACCAGCCCTGCTGCTGCCTTCCCCCGTGCACGCTATATATATATATATATATATATATATATATATATATATATATATGATAACCAAAACTGTTGTTTAAAACACTGGTACCAAGGCCATTGATTTGCATTCAATTTAGGACTTTTGTTGAGGGTTATTTTTCAGTCTAAATTGGTTGTAGCTGATTCTATTGTCACACACCATCTGCAGCATCACAGAATGAGGTTAACTATTCAAGAACCAGTGAACGCTGGAGTCCAATGCAAGATATCTGTTCTCATCTTTTCTATATTGTAGTATCTCAAAAAACTGGTTTTAATATAAAATACAGACAAAACTCAAAATACTGACACATTACCAATTACCACATGTAGTTACATTACAGCTAAAATTTACAACTGTTAACTACATATACAATTCTGTGATGTGAGGATGGAACTCAACAGTGTAATAATTAAAACTCTAGTTTGAAGAGTATGCAAAAACCACATACTAAAATATGATTAAACAAATTTAACTGTACAATACTCCTCAATCCATTTAGGAATTTACAATAAGCTTGTCCAGTCAAATGAAGGCATCAACATACCTGATCCTTATTATATGTTCATTTTCCAGTCTCAGTTGTGATTACACATGGTCTTTTTTCTCTTTTTTTAGTATACAGTAGCTTGGTCTTTTTAACGTCACTTACCTGAGTTATTATTAAAGTAAGGATTCTCTGTCCTTGATATCTGTGACACATCCCAGTGACAGAGATAGTGTTGCTGTGGTTCTGAAAAGAACATCCCAGGCCTGTGTGAAAACCAGTTGGGTGGTCTCAGCAGTTTTATGCCACATCTGGTGGTAACCCAGAACAGAGACTGAGATCATTAAGTAACAAGCCAGCCCTAGGGGGGGGCGAGCAATAAATATTTTTAAGTCCAAGTGGGGAAAAGGTGGAGCAGAACAGAATATATTTTAAAAAGGTCTGTCAGAATTGTCCCAAAAAAAGTGATAGATGGGATTCCCAGAGAGGCTCAGTGGTCCATGGGTTGCAGGGTGAGTCATACATCACAGGTAAGCATCCTGACTGTGCAGAGTCGCCGGTAATCGCATTGGTTCTGGTGCTCCCAAGGGTTAGGGACGCAAAACCGCCAGGGACTGTTTATCCTCATTTCACTGCAGCGAACCCTGCTGGCCAGGCACTCAGAGAGCTCAAAAGCAGACGGTAGCTCAGTAGCTCGCTGACATCTGCTCTCGAGTTCCTGGATGTAAAAGGGGAAGCTGGCTCGGTCGTGGGATCAGAGAATGCCCAATGAACCTTCAGTTCTCCTGAGCTGTGTGGGGAATTGCTGTGGTAAGGGGGAAAAAAAGGGACATTCCACATTGAGGAGAAAATTGGGAGTAGAATAATTGGGCACAAAAAAAGAACTCGATAGACAAGCAAAAAAGACTGGTGCATTATGAACCGCATAGAATGATTATATGTATGGCTTACAGAGGCTATTCTGTAGTGGTTCAAACAGCATTGCTTAGCGGTGCTATCTGTAATGCCGCAAGCTGTTACTGTTGGAGAGTCTTACTTTGCATGGCTCTGGTTATGGATGAATTGATGAATTGTTAAAATGAATGGCTTTGTTTTAGGTTAACAGCTGATGCTACCTTATTCCTTCCCTTTTCTTCTGTTTGCTTTCTCAATTCAGTGAAATGGATGTCTGGCCCTTGTACTGTATGCAGAGAGGCAGCATGACATGCTTTTAGATGTAGTGCCAGTGAGTTCATGTTCATTGTCAGTAAGCTTCTTTTCCATGTTAATACATGTTGATGCTTTTTCCAACAAGTTGCTTGTAGGGGGCCACCATTTTTTTTTTTTTTTTATGATTTAAACAAAATTGTGAAAGCATTCCTTTTTGGTGAAGCAAAACCCTTTTCCTGGCCATTTAAAGTGTTTAAAGATGTGCTGCCAGATTTTAAATTGAAGCTTTCAGCACTGTGTTGAGACCCTTTGACATTTATTAATTAAAATCTAAAGGCATTTGTTTCACGGTTTCAAATCTCTCTATTGGAAGAAGATAAGTGCCATTGTATTAGCCTCCCTGCAGAAATGTCTTATGTATTATTGGGCAAAAAGAAAAAAGTTGATTACAACCATCCTCTAGCTTGGTTGAACTCCAGATGTATAAACTGGATTGCCCTTAGCCTGTGATGCTCTAATGTGTACAGCGTGACAAGCCCATTCCAGCGACTTTTTGTTTAATCTTGATTTGAGAACAGTAAGAACTAGACCATAAACAGCAGATATGACATATGAATTGCTTCCACAGGAGTGTACAATGCCCTATTATTGCACAAGATGGATAACCCTTATGTAATTACTTTCACCTCATGCAGCATGCAGTAGTTATATTTATGAAGGAATACAATTAATAATTTACACTGGCATGGTTTGATTTCTCTAACGATTGTTTTTCCCTGTAATGCCTACATTTAGCCAACTGTGTAGCTGAAAAAGTATTTCCATCTGACTGGATTTTGAGGCCTAAGTAAAACAAAAAGTCTTTAAAATCAACAACAACTAGTCATGGGTCAACGGAAAGGAAAAAAAAACTGGCAAACCCATCACCACAACTGATGCCAAGATGTTTTGTATAGAACAGTTTCAATGAATAAATTAAAACTTCCATAGTGTTTCTTGATCCAAATCTTTTTATTTTATTTGCTGAAGCACTCCAGTTGTTGCTGCTACTATTATTATAATATAAGATAATAAAATAAAATAAAAAACAATCAAAAGTAATGCTGCTCTGAAAATTGTGTAAGATAACATTGCAAATGAGGCCCCTCCCTAAAGGTTTTGTTCCCAAATGTTTTGTCCCCAAGAGACAAAGACACATAGCTGTTGAGTGGATCATTAACATGTATTAGTTAATTAACTAACAGCGTTAAAAAATTCTTTCTGGGGGTTCCTGAGTGGCTCATCTGGTAAAAGTTTGGGGGTGTGGTGTGCAGGGTGAGTCATACAGCGCGACCGCGCGATGTGCAGAATGAGTCGTACAGCATGACCGCGCGGTGTGCAGGGTGAGTCATACAGCGTGACCGCGTGGTGTGCAGGGTGAGTCATATAGCACGACCGTGCAGTGTGCAGGGTGAATTATACAGCACAGGTTCGTGTCCTGACTGTGTTTAGTCGCTGGACTTCACTGGGGATTTTGGAGGAAGCATGGATTTTGCACTCCTGCAGGTTAGGGAGGCAAAGCCGACAGGGACTTTCTCCTCATCGTGCTTCAGCAGACCTTACTGATCATGGCACCCAGTGAGCTCAGGTGGACACCTGCAAGGCTGGCCTTTGTCCTCCAAAGGCAGATAGCTCACTGATAGCTATAGCTCGCTGATAGCTGAGTGTAGAAGAGGAAGCTGGCTCGGTTGTGGGATCGGTGGATGCCCACGGAACCTTCAGTTTTGTAGGTCAGTGAGAGTGTTCCGGTGTGTTTGTAATCAGCAATCCTGGGGAGTTAGGTGAAGAGGATTACCCATCCCGTAGGTCAGTGAGAGTGTTCCGGTGTGTGTTTGTAATGAGTGATCCTGGGGAGTTAGGTGAAGAGGATTACCCATCCCGTAGGTCAGTGAGAGTGTTCCGGTGTGTGTTTGTAATCAGCGATCCTGGGTAGTTAGGTGAAGAGGATTACCCATCCCGTAGGTCAGTGAAAGTGTTCCGGTGTGTGTTTGTAATCAGTGATCCTGGGGAGTTAGGTGAAAGAGATTACCCGTCCCGTAGGTGAGTGAGAGTGTTCTGGTGTGTGTTTGTAATCAGTGATCCTGGGGAGTTAGGTGAAGAGGATTACCCGTCCCGTAGGTCAGTGAGAGTGTTCTGGTGTGTTTATAATCAGTGATCCCGGGCAGTTAGGTGAAGAGGATTACCCATCCTGTAGGTCAGTGAGAGTGATTTACAGAGTATATATACATAAGTATTCAACCCCTTTGCTACTGTAGCCCTAAATCAGCTTAGGTGCAAATGATTTGTTTGAAAGGTCACAAAATTTGTGAAATGGTTTCAGCCTGTGTGTACTCAAAGTGGTTTAACTTGTAGTTAATTTCCCTTAGGTATATAAAGACTTTCAATCTGCAACTCACATAGTGATCTAGCAAAGCAACCATGAAGACCAAGGAGCTTTCGAAACAAGTCAGGGATAAAGTGGTAAAGAGGGACAGAGCAGGTGAAGGGAACAAGAAAAAAGGCGCTGATTATCCCTCTCAGCAAAGTGAAGTCCATCATTAAGATGCATCATACCACTCTCATATCTAGACACTACCCAGATCAGGTTGTCCTCCCAAACTGAGCAGCCGGGCAAGCAAGAAACTGGTTTGGGATGTCACTCTGAAACCAACAGTAACCTTGAGAGATCTGCAAAGTTCTGTGTCTGAGATGGGAGTCGGTGTTCACACATCAACAATAAGCTGGTCCCTACACAAAGCTGGCCTGTATGGACGGGTGGCAAGAAAGAAGCCATTACTCAAAAAGTCTCATCTTAGAGCACTTATGGAATTTGTGAAAAAGCATGTAGATGATACTGCAGACATGTGGAAAAAAGTTTTGTGGTCAGATGAGACAAAAATGTAACTTTTCAGTCTAAATTCTAAGCGTTACGTCTGGTGTAAGCCCAACACTGCACATCAGCCAATACACACCATCCCATCTGTCAAGCATGGTGGTGGCAGCATCATATTATGGGGATGCTTCTCTTCAACAGGGACTAGCAAGCTTGTCAGGATAGAGGGGAGAATGGATGGTGCAAAGTACAGACGAATTCTTGAGGAAAACCTATTTGAGTCAACCAAGACTGAAACTGGGGAGGAAATTCACATTTCAGCAGGACAATAACCCAAAGCACAAAGCAACAAAGCCACACTGTAGTGGCTGAACAAGAAGATAATTCATGTTCTTGAGTGGCCCAGTCAAAGTCCTGACTTGAATCCAATCAGAAATTCATGACTAGACTTGAAGATTGGAGTCCATCGACGATCCCTAACAAACTTATCAGAATTGGAGCAATTTTCTCATGAAGAATGGGCAAAAATGTTAACGTCTACTGTGCAAAGCTAGTAGAGACCTATCCAAAAAGACTATCCAAAATATGCTTCTACCAAGTATTGACTTAAGGGGCTGAATACTTCTGGAAGCAGTAAATTTCATTTTGTCCATTTTCTTTGTAAGTTTTGCTAACATTTAACCTCCTCCTCATTTAACAGTGTTCAGTTTAACCACTATAGCTTTGAATAAAAAAGGTTTGTTTGAAAAACTGTGCACACATTATTTGTAATTCAACACAATGTGACATTAGTGCTAGGGGGTGAATACTTCAGCAAACCACTGTATATATATATATATATATATATATATATATATATATATATATATATATATATATATATATATATATATATATATATATACATAGTCACTGCAGCATGTGTAAAACTGGCAGCAAATTCTGCGAGGCTCTAATTACAAGTCATCATTTATTTCATAAAATTATACTAAGTGGAATAATTTATATGTTAACATTGTGTTGTAACAAGCTTTCAAGAGGATGTAAAAACTGATTCAGTAAACATCACACAGGCCATAGGTCTGGCTATTTTAAGAACATATTTCACTTCAGTGGCAAACTGTACCCCATTATACATAATTTCCATGACTTAATTTCAAGGTGGGTTGGAAATTGTCATATTTTTCAAAAAGTATTAAACGGCCGGATATATATATATATATATATATATATATATATATATATATATATATATATATATATATATATATATATACAGTGACTTGCAAAAGTATTCAGACCCCTGACCAATTCTCTCATATTACTGAATTACAAATGGTACATTGAAATTTCGTTCTGTTCGATATTTTATTTTAAAACAATTAAACTCAAAATCAATTATTGTAAGGTGACATTGTTTTTTTGTTGGGAAATATTTTTAAGAAAAATAAAAAACTGAAATATCTTGCTTGCATAAGTATTAAACCCCCACACATTAATATTTGGTAGAGCCACCTTTCGCTGCAATAACAGCTTTAAGTCTTTTGGGGTAAGTATGTACCAGCTTTGCACACAATGTCGGAGTGATTTTGGCCCATTCTTCTTGGCAGATTTGCTCCAGGTTGTTCAGGTTGGTTAGACGACTCTTGTGGAGTGCAATTTTCAAATAGTGCCACAGATTCTCAATGGGATTGAGATCAGGACTTTGATTGGGCCACTGTAGGACATTTACCTTTTTGTTCTTGAACCACTCCAGTGTTGTTTTGGCCTTGTGCTTGGGATCATTGTCCTGCTGAAAGGTGAATTTCCTCCCAAGCTTCAGTTTTTTAATGGACTGAAGCAGGTTCTCTTGCAGTATTTTCCTGTATTTTGCTCCATCCATTCTTCCTTCAATTGTAACAAGATGCCCAGTCCCTGCTGATGAGAAGCATCCCCACAGCAGTATGCTGCCACCACCATACTTCACTGTAGGGATGGTATGTTTTGAGGCATGGGCAGTGTTAGGTTTGGGCCACACATAGCACTTTGAGTTTTGGCCAAAAAGCCCTATCTTGGTCTCATCTGACCACAAAACCTTTTCCCACATCGCAGCTGGGTCACTCTCATGCTTTCTGGCAAAGTCCAGACGTGCTTTCAGGTGGTACTTTTTGAGTAACGAGTTCTTTCTTGCCACCCTCCCATACAGGCCAGTGTTATGCAGAGCTCTTGATATGGTTGACTGGTGCACCATTACTCCACTCCCTAGCTCCTTCAAAGTGATTGTTGGCCTCTCTATAGCTTCTCTCACAGGTCTCCTTCTTGATTGAGCGCTGAGTTTTGAGGGACGGCCTTTTCTTGGCAGTGCCTGGGTGGTGTGATGCAGATTCCACTTCCTGATTATTGATCCAACTGTGCTCACTGGGATATACAAACACTTGGATATTATTTTGTACCCTTTCCCTAATCTATGCATTTGTATTACTTTATCTCTAACTTTGTAGAATGCTCTTTGGTCTTCATTTTCCTTCAGATTCACAGCCTTACCAATGATCCTTCAACACTGGGGTTTTTATCCAGAATGTGACAGCAACTTTAATGGTTCACAGGTGGAGGCCAATGGTAAGGTAATGGTGTCCTCGTTAGGGCAATTTCTTTCTTCAGTGCAAACTGGGAGCTTCCACAGCACAGGGGTTGAATAGATATGAAAGCAAGACATTTCAGTTTTTTATCTTTCTTAAAAATATTTCCCAACATAAAACCAATGTCACCTTACAATAATTGATTCTGAGTTTTAGTGTTTAAAAATAAAATATCAAATAGAACGGAATTTCAATGTACCATTTGTAATTCGGTAATATGAGAGAATTGGTCTGAATACTTTTGCAAGTTTTGCACTTTTACATTTTATATATATATATAAAACTGACAAATTATGAAAATGAAAAAATATGACAGTTTCCAACACACCTTGAAATTATGTATTCTGGGGTACCGTTTGCCATTGAAGTGAAACATGTTCTTAAAATAGCCAGACCTACAGCCTGTATGATGTTTACTGAATCAGTTTTCACATCCTCTTGAAAGTTTCTTACAACACAGTCTTAACATATAAATCATTCCACTTAATATAATTTTATGAAATAAATGATGACTTGTAATTAGAGCCTCGCAGAATTTGCTGCCAGTTTTACACATGCTGCATAGCGACCTCAGCTACAATTCAGTCCGTTACCTCCAGATGTCAATACAATCGACTAAGTGCTCCAAATAAAGAGACCTGAAGAATAATGAACACATTAACTAAAAATGAGTGACAATCATGGCTGTGAAAAGTGATTAAAATACAAAGGGAGGCAGTGTTTCACAGACCCCGGTTGCCTTACCTATTAAATCGACCAGGATTAATCTGTGAAACTTCAGGATCGTGTACAAGCAGAAATTACATTAAGGGAAACTTCACACACATGGGGAGGCAAGGACATGCTCAAATCAGTTTGCTGTTTAAATGCTGCATTCCGATTTCCTGATCCTGATCCTGCTTACTTATATTTACATGGACTGATCGTGTCCATGTTGCTATTAAAAAGCAAGAATATGACCCTTTTAGATATACATGGTAGACCTGTTCCACCCAGTCTCAGTGTAAAGGCTGTGAAAGTCTCTTATTTTTCGCTGCTACTTTAAATATACTACAGCCTTTGTACTGATATGTGTGCAAATCATTTTAGTGAGAGAAAACCAAAGCAAAACAGAACAAAGTCTGGAAATGTTTTGTGACTGATGGTTACTAGGATAATCTGACATTGATTTTAAAAACTGCTGCATTGACGATATGCCTACCCTACTAGTAGCTTTAGTAACATGAGAAATTCAAATCCGGAAGAAAATGCAGATGCAAAAGTTCCAAACTCAAATGCCACCTCGGGGTAACAGTAGTGTCTGGTCAACGTCACAGAAGTGTACACTACTTGTACTGTACCCTTCAAGGAAGCAGACTCTTTGTGGGCACCCAGGCATTGAGACACCACTGCAGTTTGGGATGTTTTTTCTTTTTTAAATTAATGATGCAATGCATTCTGGTTCAGAATATAAATGCTGATACTAAAATCAAACAAGCAGTATTGTGTGTGTGTGTATATATATATATATATATATATATATGTGTGTGTGTGTGTGTGTGTGTGTGTGTGTGTATATAGATATATGTGTGTGTGTATATGTATATTTATATATTGTAGCACTGGATGAAATTGCTATTAAAAAAAGAAGGCAGTCATGACAACAGAGCACAGTTTTAATAGATCCTTCTACTGACATACAGACTATTATAGTGAACTCCTCAACAATGTCAAGGCCTGGGAGAAACATCTAAACCATTGTGCTTCATATTCAGTTGTCTACCTGTTACTCAGGGCATTAACTTTCGCATTTAATATTTAACCTAATGAATTGATGTTACATATGCTGACATACCTTACCAGCAGTTTCTTATACTGTAGTTGAAAATAAGCAATAATCGGTTCATTAACTCCTGTTGCTGGGTTAAGTTATCAACAGTATTTCAACTCACTTTCTAGGGCAGGAAAATGTTTCATATTTAAACACGTTATCTGCATTACTGTGTGTGAAAGCTAATTCTGTACTTTTGGTTCATTCTCATCATTCTTTGGTTATTGTTACTCAAACTGTCAAAATGTTTGGCAGTTATACAATATTCATTTTTTGTCTTCATAAAAAAAGTATACATTTATCGCTGTATCTGCCTAAACATATTAGCAGTTGATTTAAATTAAACAGGTTTGTAGTTGGTTATAATAATAATAATAATAATAATAATAATAATAATAATAATAATAATAACAATAAAATGGTGTGTGTATATTTGTATTCTGCATACCGATACATGAGACGTTATGCGGTACCCTGGGATTCTCTTTCACTCATTTTACATCATGTGAATATTCCTGATGGCTCCTAAAAACAACAATAGCTTTGTAAGCAGGTGAACGTCTAAATCATAAACATCATGCATCTTACCAGACACATGAAGAACAAATAGAAAAGGCACTGCAAAGAGCAGAGGAGAAGTTAGGTAAAGATATACAGGTTTAGCAGCATACCTCATATTACACTAACAAGGGTTTGGAATTCATAGCTGTATGAACTGATTACTCTGTTTGGATAATGGGTTGGGAGGAAACAGTTGGCTTACTCAGAATGTCTTGATTGATTAGCAGAAACAAGCAAATGCAGTGGGATAGCTTACTTATTCTCCCAGTGGTTTTGTGTTTTCAAAATGTTTTAGGTAAGTGAGTAACAAGTTCTAAATAGACAATGGACAGTTAATCCTGAAAAGAAAATTAAAACAAATAATATTTACAGCCTTCACAAATATCAGCAGTTGCTGTCAACCAGTTAATGACGAATAATAATTCAAATGATCAATTTCAACCAAAACAGATTCATCAGCTTTAACGTTACAATATGTTGATCAGTAGCAACTTTGAAATAGACACGTTACATCTTTAAAAATCTTTATAGTGCAGGCTCTGAAAGCAGATTGACTGTAGCTACACATAGAAGCGTTTTCAATAGTTTTACTGTGGTTGTTTGTTTTCAATAAACATTTCAAAAGGTTACTATGCAGTTGAAATAACGTGCAATAAAATGTGCCAAAAAGGAGTGACAGTTGTTCCAAATCTAGCTGCTGGCACATGCCAAAAAGAAAATGTGTATTGATTGGGTATTACGCAAGGAAACTCATAATAATAATAAAATTGCGAAGAGGCAAAATGAAGCCATTTTCAAGCTGTTTATTCTCGAGAAACCAGGATCTTAACAATTGGTATGCAAACCTTATGAAATGAAGATCTTTGCCAGTTGTAACTCCCCCAAACACAGGACTGCTTATTTTTTTTCTTTTTTACATAAGCTAATTATCTCTGATCAGGTTTACTCTGTGCTCTACTTAAGCTTTTTGTTTGTTTACAAAAATGTAATCCCGTCATTTGAGGTGAATAAAATTTATCACAACAGGCAGACTAACTAGGACCCTTTAAGCCTGCTCGCTGCATCTGTCTCCTGCATACTACCTGCTGTCGCAAATTACATTGAAACAATAATCATCACACAGGCAGATTCCTTCAGCTTTGTTTGTAATCCAGAATGACCTGATGAATCTTTTTGTAGTCTACTCTCTGTCCAATAGGGAACCTCCAATGAGCCAGTAGCATGGGGGCAAAACATGAAGCTGTAGAAATATACAGTATGTTCATGTGATGAGTCAAAGGGGTTTCGGTCTGCAACTCAGCCTCCCAACAGTAGAAGGCATCAAACCAACTCGGGACTTCCCTTACCAAGGTCTTGTGACCATGACAAAAGTCATCTTTTTGAGGGGCGGCACCTTGGTGAGGGGCGGAAGTACGAGTATGTAAATTCCAGCCACTGGAGTCAAGTGAAGTTAAGGATACCTGTCAGTCTGGGATTGGTGATCCACTGACTACCGGGGTGGGGTTTGCATACTAAAGGGAACGTGCTACTGTGTTCGGGGTTGGCCCTGAGGAATAGAGGCGGGAAAAAAAAGGCTGGAGGGAAGTACATGCGGGGTGGACTGTGTTATTTACTTTTAATTACGGACGGAGGCCTTACTAACTTTGCTCTTTTCTATTTTTATTCCTTTTTGTTTCATTTTTGGATTGAGAAGATCACGAAGAGGACTAAGAGGCTTCCGTTCCTTTATTTTTGATTACTCCAGCACTCCCTCCCTCACATCCTTCTTTATTGTTTTTTTTCTTTTCCGTGTAATATTAAATAAAATATTTTTTTTACACGTAAATCGCTGTCTGGAAAATCCATTTTTACTCACACGCCTCACAGTTCACCTAACGTATGTTCATTACAAAGCTCTTAAAGAACTGTATTCAGACCCCTCAGTATACATTCCAAGCAAACATACTGATAGCAGCATCAGGGGAGGTGGCTTGTGGAGGTCTGTTCTGGCTATCTGATGCATGTATGATCCTGTAGGGGGAGGTCGGGAGCACCCATTAAGATCCGCTGGTCGATTATGGCAGTGACATGGAAAGGTTGGGTGAGGGTGTGTTGTCTCTCCCTCTCTCTGAATGGTTGGGAGGCAGGCCTTGGTTTGGGGTCGCTCGACCTATAAAATTAACGCTTTGCCGTTTCCTCAGCCTTGCCCATCTAGGAAGAACGACAGCGGGAGCACTGCTCAAAAAACTGGATTACAAACCATAATAGACCGCCAGTGTCTGGAGCAAGAAAAAGGGGCAAGGAAGCGTGGCTGAGGAAGACAGCCGTTGCCAAATAATTGTATAACTTATTACGTACCCAAGTGGGGCACTTAGAATTAGTTTGGGAAGTTTGGGCAACCCTGAGAGTTATAGCGCACAAATAAGACCGGAGCCGCGTTGAATAGCAGCGGCTACGGAACGCTGCCAGGAGCAGCACCTTTTGTTTGTAGGGTTATTACTGTGTTTTATTTTCTCTTTTGCTTTTGTCCATTGCTATGGAACGTTATTCACAACACTTGCATGTGCACTTGAACTGTGACTGTGTTTACCTGTGTTGGTAGCCCTGAATTCCATCCTTTTTAATAAAAGGTGTCTATGGAATTTCATTTCTGATGTCTAGTATTTTATTTTTAAAATAATATAAGAAGTCATTGCAGCTGTGTAAGGAGCCAATGTGAAGGATAGGACTATTAGGGGAAGGGTTAATTAATGTATCTAAATAAATCTAGGATTATTTTATTTTGTTTCAATTAAATTAGAATCAAATGATGATCTAGTCAACTCCAGAGCCTTCCAATATTTAACCAGGTGGTTCTTCCATGCAATGCAATGAACATGCAATTTAAATTCCCCTTGTCTCCTTATTTTACGACCCTTATATTTCATCTCACGGGTTGTATCATTGAGCAACGGGGAGCTTCTTTTAAACGACACTCTCCAAGTTTTGATTGGTGCTACAATATCTACGATACTAGTCCAGGTGGTGTTATAGGTATTAACCAGCTCATCTACTGAGGAGGTCTCAGAGAGTGGTAAGGAGCTCAATGCATCAGAAAACTTAACAGCAGTTGATGAATTAATTATGGTCCAAAGTCTTTGCAGATACTGGCAGATTCCCCTCAAAAATGCAGTGCAGTAAAATGAGAAAAGGCAAAATCTAAAGCTACCTGGAAATGATCAGTTCCTTTGAGATGGTGTGTCAGTCCGTGACTATGATGATTGAACATAATACGAGCTGTTGCACTAGTGTGATTGTTTGATAAAATGCAACACCAACAAAAACATTTTTAATATTTTTTTTCTTCTCCTGAATCAGTGTCATGTAAGGCAAATGCACAATCATTTTAAAGAAACTGGGGGGGGGGTTACACATCTATGAAATCACTTAGTGAAACATTTGATGTTTCCAGTGTTCACATAGTCTTGACTGCATGAAGCCTTGCATGGAAATTTTTTATATATATATATATATATATATATATATATATATATATATATATATATATATACCCTATAAAGTGTTCAATATATTTTATAAACTGTCTGGTTTTGTATTATTTTTAGTGTTAATTTGTTCGGTAAAGTTGCTTGCAGCTGTATACACATTTTCAAAATGTGACTTGATAATCAATTATACAACGTAAACACATCAGATTAATTCCACATGATGTTGGTCATGCCTAGCAGTTAGCCTATTTGGTCCTTCTTTATATTTTAGTTATGCTTCTATAAAGAAAAAAACTAAGTAAATGTCAAAGTACCTCCAAATTACATTGTATTGTATTTTATTTATGTACACTTACTGCTGTTTGAAGAATTTGAACTGCCTAGCACTGAAAATACTTTCTCACAGCATTCAACCCATGTTCCCTACCCATTTTCTTTTGGCGAATGCAAATACATTATAGGTTTAAAAAAATCACCACTTTTTGTATTTGACTGTGCTTCCAATTGAATGCAGGGACGTTTGATTGGCAGTCTTCCAGATCCTTTACAGTTTGGTTATAGAAATGATTTTCCCATTGAAAGTCAATGTGATTATATTTCCCCTATTAAATCAACTTGCTAAGATCTCCTGCAATGTTAATATGACACAGGAAAAATAAGCATATAGAGATTAACTGGTCAGCATATGCTATTCTGGGTCGTTGGTGATTTATTGAAACCTTCAGTTTATTATATTTTATTCCAAGTGCTTGGTTTCTCTGTCACTGGCAGATAAATTGTACTGAGTCAGATGCTTGTAGCCAAGGACTGTTGATGGATGTCTTATAATGCTCCTTACCTGAATCATAATGTAAATGACAGTAATAAAACACACAGCTGGGGTCAAAGGTAAATCAGTGAATCAAGATTATAGTAGGGAGACGTGTTAGTATCTGGGAGGGAAACCAAGGAGTGAGAGGTGGGATCCAAGTAATTCCCCTTTTTTATGTTGATGTTGTTAGGTATTAATTAAAACTTGTTTATTGTACAACACAAAACAAAGTTTTCTCCTTTTTTGCCCTTGTCTGTAATTATAGGGTAATTGCAATCTTCAATAACAGTGTGGCAGTGTGATTTAATATAGAATTTGTCTTGATCAAAAGCGTTGCACGCTTGTGAATACATTTATTTCTGGGGACTAGCCTGATCGATGCTAAGTGTCACTCCAGTGCCAGTGTGAAGATTCACTTCTCATAGCTTACACCAGGATCTAGTTTACTTTAAAATCCAACCAGCAATTGTGTAGCTGAAAGCATTAGACTGAAACCTTTCTAACCATACTGGACCCTAAAACATGTTTACATTTTGTATTTGAGACCCCAAAATAACAGCTATCGGGAAGCAGCAGACACCTTCCCAGTTCTTGGCATAACCCAGAGTTCTAGAAGGATCTGTGATCTGCTGCCCATTGCCTGGAGAAACACCTGGAGCATGTTGTGTGTAAAGACTGCATTGTTGTGTGGTTCTTTACTGCTTGTTTAAAAGACACTGCATTGCCTTTTTATTATGTATTATTATTTATTTATTTATTTAGCAGACGCCTTTACCAAGATGACTGACAAACTTAAAGTGAAAGCAAAGTGCAGCTATTACACACACGAGGAACAGCATAATAAACTTCACCCTCACACAGCAAGGGAAAGAGCCCTCATTGGAAACCTGGCTCCTCAGAGTAAAATATCTTGAAAATAGACAACCAATCAATGAGCCAACTAGTCCAGTCATGTAGAGATGAACAACAAAGCAAAAACCACACTTGTAATAAGTCAGCTTTTTTAACCAAAATCCAAATAACGAGTTTTTCCTTTTTGGCTGGACACACAGACAATTATAGATAGATAGATAGATAGATATCATCCAGAGCTATATATATATAATCTCTGAGGGGTTACACTCAATGCGGAAAGAGTGTGTGTAGGGTTATTAATTATTGCTTAATTGCTTTCTGGACAAGGGTTTTAAAAAGTGAGCATCTTCGCAATGTTGTACTGAATTGGGGGAGATATAATTCTTGCTTTTATGTTCAACCAAGGTGTTTGTTAAGTCAGATAAACTGAACGGCAATAAACATGCAACATTGTAGCTTTACTCAATCGGCTGAGGCTGAGTGTGACCGGTTTCATGTTCTCATAATAATGCAATCGAAAGTCGATAATGAGGCTGTAAGTAACCCTCAACAGCATCACAGACATCCTTTGCATCAGCATGTTGTATTGCATAGTGGATATGGGCGTCTTGGGTTCTATACCATGTTTCATAAAAATGCACCATCTTAAGATGAATTGTATCACTTATTATGATGCTGTCCTACAGCAGTAACTGGACTAATAATTACTGGACTGGACTAATAATTACAATGAAATATGAACATTGAAAACATACTATAAATATAATATTGGATTTGAAGTACATAATTGTGCAATGAAGGCTGATACAGAACTGATATTGCTTAAGATATAATTTATATTAATCTGTACCCAAAAACAAATGTAAAAAGTACCTCCTACAAAAGTAATGTTGCAAAAAGAAATGTGGTTCTGTGCTTGGTGCCATGTGGCCAGTGTATTCCCGTTAGTAAAGATCAAGTAACAAATAAGAAAGAGCACATGGAATTGCACTTGAATCCTGATTTTTATTTGGCAACAACAAAACATGAATTGTAGTTCCAAGTTTGCACCACTATAGAGCTGCCTTCATCTCACAGATGTAATAGACAACAAGCAGCACTGACATAACTTGAATAGCTATCTTACAACACGAGAAACAAATCTTCCAAGACTTTTGATAGTAAGTGACTGTTTATTTTGACTATAATTAAGCCTTGTTTTTATTATCGCAGTAACGTAGTCATGTTCTGGTCCACACTTTTTGGCAAATCTATAATATTGCCATGACTGTTCAAAATCTTGGAATATCAGTCCCCTTATATAAAGACCAAATTTTAATTCTCCAAGATTATATTTTATTAAACACATTTCAATATCTGTTATAGACTAAAAGGAATCGGTAACACTGTATGTTGTGTCTCTAATTACTGTGTATTCACATAGTAGTTACTTAGTACTTTAATGGTACTTACAGTGTTATTATACATAGTTACGTGATATAAATCTAAATATAAACCTAGACCCTAACCCTTTTCTGATACAATTGTGTACTTACATATAAAAAGATTTACATGTCAAGTATATTGTAACTATACATAATAACATGTATTTCCTATGTAACTTACACAATAATTAGAGATCCAATGTAAAGTGTTACCAAGAAAAGCCGTCAAAGCGAAGAAGGAACAATTTTTCTTGTCCTTGTTTAACAAAATCCAGTAAAATAAAGGTGAATTTTCATGAAACTCTGCATAGTTATTTCTGCAGAGGATTTTGATATTTTACACTTTGTCTTGAATGTTTAATTGCTCCCTGCCACTATTGGGTGGCAAAGCAAACATTTAGAAGCAGAAATAATACAAAAACAAAGTGATATCTCAACTAAACCTTGTATATGTACAGAAATAGTAGAAAAATGAAAGAGCTCTATAAAGACATAACATCTATAAAAAAGGGCCCATTCAAAACAATGAAAGAGCTCTATAAAGACATAACATCTATAAAAAAGGGCCCATTCAGAACAATGAAAGTAGTAACCCTTTGAGATAGCAGAAGAGATAATAAGAGATGCAGCAATTCGATTAGGAATCATATTATATGTTGTTGCAATTGAATAATCTCTTAAAGTGATTGTACCAAACAAAATACTACCATAAATACGCCATGCAGTGCACATGCATTCACTATATAGTTCTGAAAAGACATCGTTTTGAAAGTAATCTCTATTTTAGCAAGTGTCTATTTTTATTTTAATACATGACATCTGGTACTACACTAGAGTTAAGAAATATCAGTTTGCAAGCCTTGTTTTCTTAGAATCTTCAGTGCCTCTCCCTTCAGTAATCAACAAGCTGCTTCCCCTAATGACTGACAAGCTTTGCAGCCAGTAAGATGAATGACCCCAAAGACACTGCTGAGGTGACATGACACAGGAAGTGCAAGTGTAACAGATTTCCTGGAAGGCATGGAAAGCAAACTGAGAGCTTTCTTGCTTGCACTTAGTGTGCTACATGATTTAAAATATCAACATCATAAGTTTCTTTCAGAGCTGGATATTTTAGACCTGTATAGTGAATGAAAGTGCACAGTATGCACAACATGATTTATAAAAGTATTTTCTACAAGCACTTTAAGAAAAATATATTTTTTCTCCACTGAAAGCAATAAGAAAGGCATATGGTTCCTTTACTTGTTTTTGTTGGAATCTGACTCACTGTATTCTCTTGCTCTTGTCTGCTTTAGCTTGTCTGTCTTCACCAAGCGTAAGAATAGTTTTGCTGCAGTTAGATTGTTACTACCCTCGCTGCCCAGAACGTGTCTATTTTCATTTTAAGCGGATGTTAAATTGAGCACCTTAAAGGGTGACACTTGTTATTATAAAGCCTAATTAGAAGCTATGAACTTCGGGGACTGATGCAATCTGTGTTTTATTATTTCTTCTGTTTGCTGTAGCTACAAACCACATGACTATGCAATGTGGAAATAATTGATTCAAAAATGGTCATTTAAAGACCATACTTAAATTCCCAGCTGGAGAGTTTAACAGCCTTATTATCTTTCAAGCTTTAAAACATTCCATTTTCTGATATTAGTCTTTTGAAATAATTTACTACACATGGCTGCCTTCAAAAACATCACCCAACAAAACAACAACAGCCTCTAGCATTCTCTCTAACCACCACAATGTGCATAGAAAACTGGAATTCATTTCTGGGTTCCAGTGACTTAAACTTTAAACAGCTATTTTAAAAAATACAGCCGTCTTGATCATGATACTTCCAGATTGTCTCTCCATCTCAACAGCCTAGAAGCAGCAGCAGCCTGTTACTTATTCCTGCATCCAGGACACACAACCGCTGCACCAGCCACAAATCCCAAGCAGACACAGCTTCCTGCTCTCTATCACCCCGCGGTTGTAACATTTCGTACCTTGGTTTTGCCAACAATATTCCAACTGGGTACCACTCGCATGGCAAGCTGAGCCCTGATTGGTGGTGAGTCTCCCACCTCTGCCATCCCTGAAAACCTGCTGCATTGAACTGTTGACCCTGGGTCACAGAACCTTCCCGAACACAGTTACAGTAGACCCTGAGTCATTACAATATACTTATCAAGCTAATGGTATAGGAAAGCTTTTAGAAAGAGATTTGCTTAATTGGTATACAGTACATCTATCTAAATTCAGGTTTTAGTTTCAAAGGCAGAATACACCCTGCAGGTGTCCTCTGGAGTTCACCATGCCCCTGGCCAGTACAAGCTACTATGGTGCGCTGAGGAAAAAGGGTTCCCTTCCCTAGCTCTCGGCAGTGTCAGAGCCATTGTGACACACCTGTGGAATCTCCAGTCAAGATCCAGAACTTTGGCTCAACCAGGATGTCAACCTGTACCCTGACCACATGCTACACTTGGGAATCCCTGATAGTTTAGAGGATGAAGTTACATTCACTATCTGGTAAATGTGGCATTGGAAAGCTGAATCAAAACTGTATGTGCCAGGCATCTACATGAGACCGAATACATTTATATTATTCCAAACAGCTATAAACACGCCCTTAGAGTTTGAGCGAGTACCAGCAGTTTTTCAGAAAAAAGCTACTTTTTGACAGATGCACTTCATTGGTTCATTGGTTTAAGCACTATTCCAAGTAGGATAAAAAGAAAGTGGCTGGATGTGTGGCATTTTATTCTTGATTTGTAGAGGTTAAATATGAATGGTTTATTTCAAATAGTATCTGTTTACTGCATCAGTATATTAGTGAGCATGAGATTGCAGGGAGAAACTACACATTGCATTGCAATTTAAAAAATTGAAAGATACACCGACAAGAGCATAAATAGGTTACACTTCAATGTTGGAATCTGTGCTATTACCCATACTGTAGATGCCATGCGTGTTGAAAGTGGGTGGTTTGGAAACAGTCCATCATAAATACCATGTGCATTGAAAAGGCACGAAGCAGTAATTCCATGGTTTTACTGCTTAGGTGTGAAATCTGATAACATCATCTAAAGCTGGGTTTAAAACATCATGGAAACACATTTTTACCAGCCAGCTTAACCTAATTGTAATTTAGCACAAATCAACAAACTGAATGAGGACTCACATAATGACTCTGTTCAGATGGTACTGTCAGCTTTGCTCTGTTTTAGACATTTTAGGAACATGACTAAAACCTAATCCAAAATCACATATACTATCATATCAATATGCATTGAAACAGAATGTAAAGCTATGCAAAGTTTAAGGCAGGACACTTTGCAAACTTTCAATCAGTATCAGCTACCAACAGTAACCAAGTCAGGTACTGCACATTTAAACCTACCTCTCTTCACAGTCAGTGCTTTGAGTTTACCTGCTGTTGGTTCACAGGCATCTAACTACATTTCAGGGCAGAAGACTGAATATTATTAATATTACAGATTTTGTAAGAATGCAACCACACACCTGAAGATACTGCTGTATGTTCTACTACTCAGAAGAGGACTATTGCAAAGTTCATATCTGTATAAGGTTATATAAATAATGTTGTTTGGATATTAAATGCAACAAAGATTTTACTTATAAAAATGTAAAGTTATTAGGCACACCCAGAGACTTTTATATTTACAGTGGCATCAAAAAGGCTAAACATATTGAAATGCAAATTTCATTATTGGAAAATGTGGGTTCCTTTAATAACCTAGTTTTGCATAATAAATGTAACTCTCAGGGGAACAGAAAGAATCGGTCTGACACTGCAATCCTACTGTTCACATTTGAGAAAAGAATCCTTGTAATCCTACAAAATAAATGATGCAATACCCATAACACGCTAAAGGCTCCAATTTTATTAGCTTATAAAATGCTGGTACAACGTTTGATTTCTGTTTACTGGTAGGAACTTCAAAGCTACAAACATTATTAAATGTGTTTTCTTCTTTTACTAGCACATTTTACCACAACCACGTCTCAATTATGGTACTTAAAATATATGAGGTCACGTTGCAGAACAGCACATGGTATACTTTGTTCTTCAGAGAAATATAAAAGGAACCAGTTAAAATGCTCATCTTTAATGAGCATGTCCTTGTAATATATATTGTGATATGCTATATTGGTTATAAAAAAAAAAAAAACAATGGTCATGAACATGCCATATTAGATTTTGCAAGTAATACTTACCACATAATGAAGAAGAGTTGATTTAAGCTTGCCCCATAATGTAATCTAATGTTCTGTTTGTTAGCGTGTAGCATTCAGCACAATAAGTTTGCTATCTACTCCTATCAATTGAGTGGTAGTACGCCTGGCCAGGCTATATCCATATATTCCTATTATATTTGATCATGTTGGCTGACAGAGTGTTAGTGACAAAGTAGAACAGACAGGACAGGTCGGGGACCACATGGATAGAGGAAATCTCCCCCCCCCCCCCCCCCCCCGGTGGAGGACCCGTCCCGGCAGCTTGCCTGGTGGTAGGGACACCCGGCTACCCCGGGGGAACAGAAAGGTACCCGAACCTGGAAAAGAAAAAGATCTAGTCAGGTCCCATCCGTAGAATCGATCTCCATCAGGCGTGATCCCCGAAGTGAGGGCCGGGCACCCGCTGGATGCCCGCGGGACCTGAAGGAAAATGAGAGAGGGTTAAGAGAAAGACTTATAGATTAGAGCCTCACCGAGGCTAAAGAGCACGAGCTGTGAAGGAATAGGTGCGGCCAGGCTCGGCCGGGGGAGTGAGACTCACTTCCCCCTCAAAAATGGACCCCCGGATCCCCGCAGAACCGCACCTGTGGGACAGGAAAGAACCGCACGCCGCACACATAAACGCGAACTGGAAAACAAAAAGGACATGGAGAGGTTATGGAGAGGAAACCCCCCCCCCCAGCAGGAGGAAACCTCTGGTGGACCTGGCGGAGCGGGCGCCCCCACTCCTGGCATGCTAACCAAGGATTGTTGGGCAGCTGCAATGTCCGAAGAAGTCGTCCTGATATAGGTCTCTACAGCAGAAGAAGACCAACGTCCCAGGGATTTAATTGTGCGTTGATTAACCCCTGCTCGTGCAGCTGAGGTGGCAGTTCTGATCCGGAATGAATATCATCAGTAAGGACAGGACAGCGTAGTTTAGGGGTTAACTGGCTGAGAAAGAGGGAGAGAGAGGAGAGCAGATGAGTGCCTTTTACAATGTCCCCTGAACTACGCCATAAGGCTACTTTAAAAAAAAAAAAAGTTTTTGTTAAAATAATGCCATCGTTGGTGTGTTAGCAAATCCATTTTGGCTCCAGTCTGTGTTTTTTGCCTTGCTGAACTTTAGTGCTGTTTTAATTCTCTTTATCTTCTCAAACACATTTTGCACAGGTCCTTTCTGGCTTTCCTTAGTTTGGCAATGATTTTGTCTTTGCTTAGTGCCGAGACAGAGAAGATACATTAAAAAGAGTCAACTTTCTTTTGTACTCGTGTCAGAATGAGGGCTTTGTGTTCTATCTTATGCAACTATGATTTAGTTTACCCATCCATTTATACAGTTTATCTTTTGTTAGTCTGTGTTTTGTTTTCAGGTCTAATTAGAAGTCAAACACATTTCCTTCTTTTCTTTTGAATTCAGTTTGGCGTGACTTTAAATAGTGACATAAACACATCTTTTACTAACATAAGCTTTGTTTCTTGGTTAATAAATTTACTGTTTTTTTTTTTTTTTACTTTCTATATCAACCATGGCTTAGTTTTTTTTTTTTTTTTTTTTTTTTTCTTTTGATAATTTATATTCTTTGTTATGATTTTTGGAATTAGGCTTTAAAACTAAGTATAGTTTCTACAACAAATATTCTGGCATTGCTACATTTCTTATTTTATTTTTTTTTATATTGAATGTTGCAAAGAAAAAGCTACTTATTTGCACTGTACAAAACCACACAGGTCCTCTAAACTTAGAAACTCAGATACTTAAAATTCTACAGTAATATCTTATTCAGAAAAAAAAAAAAATCTGTTAACTAAACTTTGTTATTTAAATAAACAAGATATAATAATGTCTTCATATCTTTTTTCTTCTGTTATAAAAACCTTAGTGGTTGCATGGGCAAGCGCCCTTATAATTGTGGCATGGCTGGTTATGGCCCTGACCTCTTCAAAGAAAGGAATCCATTGTAATCTCATATACAGGAATATCTTGGTGGTAGTAACTGACAAAGTTTCTTAAAATGAAACAAATATAAGATTATAAAAGGCTAAGTCAAATGTTCCTTAATCGATTGTTAATGGTACAAATAGGGTTGCCACCTGGCCCCATAATTCCGGAACATAGTGAGACAGAACAGGATTTTGAAGTTGCCTTTAAACTGAAGGAAATCAACATGTGAATTGAGCCCTAAACCTTTGCTAAATTGATTCTGGTGATTAATTATCTTGAGGCAGCATGACAATACAATAATAGCTTTTAACAAATGAAATAAATAAGTACATCATCAATATTTATTGTATTAATAGTTTAAAAAATATATATTTTAAAGTTTCTTTATAGTTTCTAATAGTATATCATCTTCTCCCACTGAAATCATTAATACTGAGCAGCTGTTCACTATTCCTGACACCAGACAGCGTGAACGCTGGATCAGTGTTGTTATTTAATTGGGAGAGTCGATGTTAATTGGGGCTATATATTACTAATTAATAGGATATAAATAGAATCTTTTAAATATTGAGAACTGAAATATCATTTTGTACAAAATAAAAATAAATATCTTGAATAAATCTTCAAGATGCTTTTTTTTTATTTTGTAAGATTTGTCTTATCGCAATGATTCGGGTAATTAAGAAGCAGTATAAATTCAGAAAGTGCTTAGAGCTCAATTCACGTGTTTATTGCTTTCAGTTTAAGGGCAACTTAAAAACCATGTCCTGTCCCAAAGTGTTCCGGAATTATGGGGCCAGGTGGCAACCCTAGAAACAAACAAACAAACAAACAAACAAAGTCTACTAGAAACGACAATGCCTGCAGCATTCCTATTCGGTATTTATGCACTTGCTTCCAAACAGGGCCATTTGTGTTGATCTTAAACTGTATTTTTTAACAAGCTTGTAAATAGCTGTACATGATGTGCTTCTGTAAAATAACTAACAGTAGCCTTCTGGCACTAAGCTGGTAAGAAATAAGAAACTGATCCGTCCAGCTCAGTCAACACAGAATACTGGACAAAGGAAAGAGAGAGAGTTCCGTGTGAATGTAGGGTGTTTGTTTTGTTGCTCCATTCCTCCTTTACTATCGATGTCGAGACAGTATAGGATTGATATGGCTACAGAAGGCAACAGTTATATACTCATGAATAGGTCTTTTTTTCACAGTAAAAAAAAAAAATTATGTTTCACAACATTCCACGTTCTAAAAATTAATATTTCATTATGTTTCACATTAATTATTAAATATTTAAATGCTTACCTTAAAGACAGTTAATGCTAAATTGTAGAATATTTTGTTTCATCAAAAATAAATGTAAAAATTAAATGTCCCCTTATACTACTGGACACATCGATCTTTAGCAGAAATATTTCCGATCTTTGATGCTGCTGGTGTATTTTTTGTTGAAGACATTTTTAAGAAATCGTACAGATCTGTGCAGAAGCAAACTAAAACTGGTTTCCAGTTTCTAAATGCAAGGTGTGTCAATAGAAAATCTCTATATTCCCATATTCTTTCTCAAAGGGCAATTTTCCCAGGGGATTACATATAACATAGCAATGGGTACATTTCACGGAAATCGTAAAATCTGTGATAACCGTGAAAAAATATACAGCCTAACTCATGAGGCATAATAGGGTCTATTCATAAAGGGTTAAGGCTTGTCGAAATGAGAAAACGGTATTACATGATCAGATTTCGCCCGCAACCACCTATTTAACAGCATTTGCTATTCATAAGAGATCATTCAGATGCGTCGTTAAGCCCCAGGGATTTTCGTCTATGAAGGCATGTTTTTAACAAATTGAGAGAAAGGTTAACGATCACCTCATTAGCATAAGGTTTTCATTGGTCCTGAGCGTCAATCAATTTCTTTGCCGTGATCTGCAGCTGACAGCAGTCCTTTTCTTTTTATTTCTATTACCTCTGTTTTAGCTGTATTCATTTTCAAAATTATTATTATTATTATTATTATTATTATTATTATTATTATTATTATTATTATTATTACAATATTATTCAAATGTCCTCCTACAGTGCTTCTTGTTTTGGTTATCTTTTTTTTTTTTGGTTCTGCAGTTAAGAATGGAAATCTTATGTGTACGTATGTAAATGTGTTTTCCAGCATTGCCAAACAAAATGAGTATACAAAGTATATATTTAAAAAATACATTTTTTTCTAAATTATGACATCGGTAGTAGGCTATTGTTAGCAGATTCCGTTTTTCTTTTTGCAACAACTACCGACACCACCCACGAAACATGAATAATGCTGATGATGTCATCAAAAAGAGGCGGATTTTCGTTCCTGAACGACGGTATACCCATTCATAAAGAACTTTGCGACAGTCGCCCGTTTGTTCAGATCATTTTATGAATAGCAATATGGACGTTTTTCGTTAGTTTTAAATGAAATTTGTTTTATTACAGTAGTTGGCAAGTACTTTTGAGAATAGGGCCCCATGTGTATTGAATTGAATTCCTTGAAATGCTACATGTCTGTGTGTCTGTGGCCTCTCATCAAACCTGCAGCCCCAGCTCCTGCTGATTCTTGACTGCCACTTACCCCTCTCGGCAACCCCAAGCGGCAAGTCATCACAAGGTCATGTGATACTCAGAATGAAACAGTAAATTATAAACTACAACCTTACAACTAAGAATCACTGAATGAGGTTGTAGCAGGGAGAGATCTGTGCTGACTCTGCTGGCGTGTTCACGGGCTGCAGAAAGAGGGCGGCAGTCGCCCAACAACCGCCTGTGAGTCATGGCAGTGACACGGGGAGGTGGGAAAGTGGAGGTGTGGACTTTCCCCCTCTCTGAATGGCTGAGAGGCGCGTCTTGGGAGATTGTTAGCCCTATAAATTAACGCTCTGTTGTTTCCTCAGCTCTGCCCTTTTAAACGCATAGAGTTTGTGGAAACACTGGTCCACGACCGAACGGAACGGAATGGAATGGAGGTTCAGAGCGAGACAGTGAGGGAGGGGAACCCTTGGGCAGATCCCTGAATAAGGATAGCTGAGCAGGCTAGGTAGCCGGCAGCGTAGGACGGTGATCCGGGTCGCACGGGCAGTGGCGACTGGGATATTGTTGCAGAGTGCAGAAAGTTTTATCTGTAGTTTTGTTATTATGTTATTTTTTTTCCCTTGTTATTTTTGCCTTCTGTTTTCATTATTATTTCTTTGAGCACCTGCAAGGCGCCGGTATTGTGTACCATCGCTTGGTATGCCCGTGGTTCTGTTTACCATCGTTGGTAAATCAGACCACGGACCCACAGCGCCATCTGCGGGATAAACTTAAAAACAGCACCCCGAAAATAAAACTGGGCACCTGTGCGGTGTTGCCAAATCCACCTGTCTGTCTCCTGTGTCAGTGAATTACCCACCACCCTTCCACAGAGGTCAACATTTTTTTAACAGGACTATCCAATTTTTACAGTTTGAAATGACACCCAATAAATTTGACTACAAGCATATACACTACACTAAAATAAATGCCAGCTACATTTCAAAAGAA
The DNA here is from genome assembly GCF_017654505.1 of Polyodon spathula. Classification (NCBI taxonomy): domain Eukaryota; kingdom Metazoa; phylum Chordata; class Actinopteri; order Acipenseriformes; family Polyodontidae; genus Polyodon; species Polyodon spathula. The sequence goes on along the minus strand of NC_054538.1, from coordinate 2,829,497 downwards.
TGTCAAATGTTACCCATAAATAGTACTAGGATAATAACTACACTGTATCTAGGCTATACTAGTTGTGTTGCCGTTCCTAACTGTGTCTCAAACTGTTGTCAGCAATAAATCGTTAATATGTATATTTGCATTTCACACTATCTGTTAATATTCCATCATGTACATATTCTCCCAATGTTTAGATTAATATAATATTCTGTCATTATTTACAGACACTGCTGAATCAAATCTTGAAAGAAGGTATTAGTGGTCATTTACTGTGGTTATCAATTAAGCATCAATGCTGACGTAGCTGTCATAACCTGCTGGATAATTAACAGTGGTGACAGTTAGATGTCCTAAGGTGGCTTCATTACTCACAGGTAATGACTGTTGCAAAAATATAAATGCTGTTAGAAACTGAACCCAATTGCTTAACATTGGCATTTTAATACCACATCTTTATGGGGAAAAACATCTTTAAATGTGGCTGTTTTTGTACATATGACATTGTTTAGTCAAATTATATGATTCTTGAAGCCTGGTGTAATTCAAATATTTCTTCTTTAGCCATTCACAACATAATTTTTTTTTTTTTTTTTTTTTTTGGCTTTGATGTCTTCTTTCATGCCAGCAATGTTTTTTATTTATTTTTTTTTGTTGATAGCCCTTGCAGCAAAAACATGTCATGTATTTATTTACAGCACTTTACAGTATTAATTGTAATAATGTTTGATGAAACTCTGTGCTGTCATGACAAGCCTATGCACTGCTTCTAATGATGGAAGTTGATGGCAGTTTATTTCTAACTCATTATAAGAACCCAAGACCATAAAAAAGTTTACAAATGAGAGGAGGCCATTAGGCCCATCTTGCTCATTTGGTTGTTAGTGGCTTATTGATCCCAGGGTCCTTCTTGAAGGATCCCAGGCTGTCAGCTTTAACTAGCCCAGCTGAGAAGCAGTGCCAAGTCTACCCCAATTGAGAAGCAGTGCTGAATCTACCCCAACTGAGAAGCAGTGCCGAGTCTACCCCAGCTGAGAAGCAGTGCCCAGTCTACCCCAGCTGAGAAGCAGTGCCCAGTCTACCCCAGCTGAGAAGTCTAACCCACTGCTGGAAAAACCAATCCTCAGAGTTGGGGAACATTGTCAGAGCAGAAGGAAGCAAGTTTTCTTCCAGGACAACCTTGTACTTGGCTTGATTCATGCGCCCTTCACAAAGACAAATCTCCCCGATTCCAGCTTTGCTGAAGCACCCCCAGATGAATCCAATTTTCTGCTTTGCCCAACACCTTGTTGTCTAATGGTTAGACAGAGACCTGGAGAGGCCTACAAGCCACAATGTCTCACACTCACTGTGAAATGTGATGGAGGACTGGTGATGATCTGGGGGTGCTTCAGCAAGGCTGGAATCGGGCAGCTTTGGCATGAATCAAGCCAAGTACAACGTTGTCCTGGAAGAAAACATGCTTTCTTCTACTCTGACAATGTTCCCCAACTCTGAGGATTGGTTTTTCCAGCAGGACAATGCTCTATGCCACACAACCAGGTCAATCAAGGTGTGGATGGAGGACCACCAGATCAAGACCCTGTCATGGCCAGCCCAATCTTTAGACCTGAACCCCATTGAAAACCTTTGGAATGTGATCAAGAGGAAGATGGAAGGTCACAAGCCATCAAACAAAGCTGAGCTGCTTGAATTTTTACGCCATGAGTGGCATAAAGTCACCCAACATCAATGTGAAAGACTGGTGGAGAGCATGCCAAGGCACATGAAAGCTGTGCTTGAAAATCAAGGTTATTCCACCAAATATTGATTTCTGAACTCTTCCTAAGTTAAAACATTAGTATTGTGTTGTTTAAAAATGAATCTGAACTTATTTTCTTTGCATTATTCGAGGTCTGACAACACTGCATCTTTTTTGTTATTTTGACCAGTTGTCATTTTCTGCAAATAAATGCTCTAAATGACAATATTTTTATTCTGAATTTGGGAGAAATGTTGTCAGTAGTTTATAGAATAAAACAAAAATGTTCATTTTACCCAAACACATACCTACAAATAGTAAAACCAGAGAAACTGATAATTTTGCAGTGGTCTCTTAATTTTTTCCAGAGCTGTATATATATATATATATATATATATATATATATATATATATATATATATATATATATATGTGTGTGTGTGTGTGTGTGTGTGTGTGTGTGTGTGTTTACCTACCCTTGCAGGTTTCTAGAGACCATAGTCTAAGCTGCCCTGGTGCAAAAACTGGCCAATAACAGCAGTGTTGTGAATATTTATACTAGTATTCGTGTAGTAAAATGACTTTTTAAAGTTAAAATACTGTATGCAAAATATATTGTGTACTCTGTCCAGCCACTTATCAGGATTGTGATGCCAAATACAATCAGTTAGGAAAGTCCTAATAAAGTGACAGACAGAGCTTGTGAGCACAGATGATATCTGTAAACACTTAACAGATTTTACTGGAGCACACCCAAGCTCCTAGTGATGGAATGTGTCATGTACAAAGTTCTCCAACATGTCTGCTGCAGTGAAAAATGTGCAGTGAGGATTCACATACTAATAGAGCACACTGGAGATTAATCCAATGCATCCATGTTGTGTCCACTGTAACAAACCAAGATATCACAATGAAATAACACGTGTGACCAAATCCGCAAAAAGGTTGTTGCAGCAACTCCTGCAGGCAATTGTTTCCTTAAGAACATAAGAAAGTTTACAAACAAGAGGACACAATTAGCCATTCTTGCTCATTTGGTTGTTAGTAGCTTATTGATCCCAAAATCTCCTCTGGCAGCTTCTGGGGTCATGCGTGACAGCATATAAGGGGGACGGAGAATTGTAATCTGTTCCTTCGCATTGGTTTGTAGTGAGTAAAAGCCAGAAGGACAGTAAAAGTAATTTGTTACTAAAATTGTGAGTGTTTTGTTTTTGTTTGTTTGTATTTTCAGCTTTTTTGTTTATGGTGAATTGGTTATAATTGATCAGTTATTTTTGAAGGCTTACTTTGTATTTATAAATGTACTGTGTACCAATATGAATATTTTAAAAGTATTTATTCATTGGCACTCAAATTGTCTCAATTTTTAATGCTTTCACCCAGCTGTGCATATGAGTAGCTGCACTTTATTGTTGAGAATTTCACCCCTGCATCCAATGAGAGACAAGGAAAGGATTTATATCTTACCTCAACCCATTACATCCCAGCACTAGAGTTGGCCTCCTCAGCCTCCACCTGCTATTGACTTTGTCTAAAGGCTACCCCCTGCCCATGGCTTCCCTACAGTCAGCTTCTCCACTTATTTGCAAGTTAATTTATGGGCAGGGATACCTCCAAAGGCAGGGCCAAATAATGTAGTGTAAAATATGTTTAATGTAGTCGTGTCTATGTTTTAATAAATAATCTATTGCATGTTTTCTGACTGAGATGTGTGATTAGAAAAATACCTGCCTTTACATTAGTCATGCATAGCAAAACAATACCCCTACTGTTCTGTGTCTTATTCAAAAGGAAATTGTTAAGCTGGTGTTAGGCCATGGGCAGCAAATTAGGCCTAGCCTAACAACCACAAGGCTAACAATGCCTGTCTCTGACATTGGATGGGAAAATAAAATTGTCTAAAGATATCAATGTACATTTGGCCACCCAGTGCTGATATTACATATAGTAATATATAAAAACAATTATAATGACAGTCTTGGACAATGGCCTGAAATGGAATAACAGTTTATCTAATTATAACTTTAGACAGTAATTTTTTGTCTATTTTATCAAAGGAAACATTGTATATTAATACTAGGGGTCTACCTAAATCACAATTTCGTGGAAATCATGAAATTGAGGGATCACCACGAAATTCACCTCTTTTAGGGGCCAATGCATACCGAACAAGTACAGAGAGGAAAAAAAAAACCTTGTTTAAATGAACTACTGCACAACGCAAGGACGGAATCTTCCTTCTGTAGATAGCCCTTTTTTAGAAAATACGATCGATCAGTATTTAGCTTCAGAATTAAACAAAAGGCTACTACAGATGCTGCTGAAGAAAACATAAAATATATAAACAGCTTTCAGAAACCAAACTGGAAAGTCAGCCCAGACAAAAAGTATTCCTGTCTGCAAGTTAAATCAGTACTAATACGATCTAGCACAGCAACCTCACATCAACCTGCTGCTTACTTTTTCATAGTTGGAATTTTAGGCGCGAATAGCCACATTTTCGTTGTTTTGACTCGGTTCTCATAAAATAAATTATTGCGTGGGACAAATAACATGACAACGAACATGCTGCATATATTGCCTTTATTAAAGTATGCCAGATTCACTTGGGTAAACAAGTTTTTGGGCTGTTTCTAATCAATTTCCACATCTGTATAACTTGGCAAAGCTTTGCCTTACACTTCATACCAATTAAGTGGATGCAGAATGTGGATGTTGCATGCTTGCCTGTAACAAATGACAGCACTTTGTTTTAGTAAAGAATCAAGTACCACTATGTCCGCAAAATCCTAATTTTTTTCCGCAGCCTACCCATCAAAAAAACATACATTTACAGAGATTAAAGTAGACCCCTAATTATAACCATCCAAAGCTGATATTGGTCAAGATTTACTGTCCTATGTCAGCACTGGATATGTCCACACTGGAAAGCTTCACATACAAAGCTGCCATAAATGAATACTTCAGGTAACACCCAATGTTGACAGAAAAATGGTAACGCTTTATTCTGAGTCAGTATTTAATTAATATTCAATTAACAATTTGCTGAAGTTTAGTTACATGTTAATAATCATGTTAATATGCCATGCATGTGTGTATCTATTAGACTGCCATTTCAGCTCATATTTCATACATGTGTTGAGTATGTCTTTTGAGAGTCCAGTAAAAAGACATGTAAAGACTGGTATATAAAGCTACTAATACCTTTTCATATGATCATCACATGAGCAGGAAACTACCAAGTCTCAAAAAACCTACTCAACATGCATAGAAAATACGAGCTTGAATGACTAATGATAGACATAAGAACATAAGAAAGTTTACAAACGAGAGAAGGACATTCGGCCCATCTTGCTTGTTTGGTTGTTAGTAGCTTATTGATCCCAGATTCTCATCAAGCAGCTTCTTGAAGGATCCCAGGGTGTCAGCTTCAACAACATTACTGGGGAGTTGATTCCAGACCCTCACGATTCTCTGATAAAAAAGTGCCTCCTAATTTCTGTTTCGAATGCCCCTTTGCCTAATCTATATTTGTGACCCCTGATCCTTGTTTCTTTTTTCAGGTCTTTGGGTCGACATTGCCAATACCTTTTAGAATTTTGAATGATTGAATTAGGTCGCCGTGTAGTCTTCTTTGTTCAAGACTGAACAGATTCAATTCTTTTAGCCTGTCTGCATAAGATATGCCTTTTAAACCTGGAATAATTCTGGTTGCTCTTCTTTGCACTCTTTCTAGAGCAGCAATGTCCTTTTTATAGTGAGGTGACAAGAACTGAACACACTATTCAAGATGAGGTCTTACAGTTTTAATATTACTTCCCTTGATTTAAATTCAACACTTTTCACAATATATCCGAGCATCTTGTTGGCCTTTTTTTTATAGCTTCCCCACATTGTCTAGATGAAGACATTTCTGAGTCAGCAAAAATTCCTAGGTCTTTTTCATTGATTCTTTCTTCAATTTCAGTATCTCCCATATGATATTTATAATGCACATTTTTATTCCCTGAGTGCAGTACCTTACACTTTTCTCTATTAAATGTCATTTGCCATGTGTCTGCCCAGTTCTGAATATTGTCTAGATCATTTTGAATGACCTTTGCTGCTGCAACAGTGTTTGCCACTCCTCCTATTTTTGTGCTATCTGCAAATTTAACAAGTTTGCTTACTATGCCAGAATCTGCACACACATGCATGGCACAGCTATTGAATATTTATTAACATGGAACCAAACTTCTGCAAAGGGTTAATTGCATATTCATGAAAAACTTATTTATGACTTATGTAAGTCTACATCTTGTTACAAACTGGATGCACTAACAAAAACAATATCTAAAATAATGAATTAGTTAATAAAGGTTGAAAGATTAACTACCATTTTTATCAATTAGTTTAACAATTCTTAACCGGTAATTAATGATTTAACAGTAAATCAATGCCGACCAATAAAAAAAAAAAAAAAAAATATATGAAGAAAGGTCTGAATCATCTATCCTTTTTCCTCCAAGTAAATAGTGTTGTCAGCTTTTGACAACTAAAATTAATTGGTTGACATTTAATGTGTTTAGCATATTTACTTTGTATGTAGAGTTCTTTAAACACTAAAGATGATAATTCTAACACCCACATGTCAGTGGAATATTTATTATATCACATAGCAGTCCAAGGCTAAATAATTCTGTGGAAGGGTGTGGGAAAACACAAGGCAGACACAAAGTTCGAATACCAAACGCCAGCACAGGCGCCTAGGTTTATTATTCCATTATTCTATGGCAGTCCGGAGTGGACACTGGAGTGGCTTAAGAATAAGAAAGTGGATGTCCTTGAGTGGTCTAGTCAAAGTCCTGACTTGAATCCTACTGTGGAAAGACTTGAAAACTGCTGTCCATAGGCGATCCCCACGCAACTTGAGAGAGCTTGAGCAAATCTGTCAATCTGGCACAAATTGCACCAAGCCAAAGTTGGTAGAGAATTACTCAAAAAGACTTGCGGCTGTAATTGCTGCCAGCGGTGCTTCCACCAAATATTGAGTTGGTGGGTCTGAATACTTATGCAAACAACATATTTCAGTTTTTTCTCTTTGGTTTTTATTGACATTTACTGTAACTTATCTTACCCATAGTAAATATTATAGCTTTAACTCCATCTCTCACCCGTTCTCCACTTCCCAAACATACAACCCAGAGTGAGTGAAAACATGCTGCTTTTATGCAGCTGTACCAAGACTCGATTGCTAATCAATCATTCAATTGGAGTCTCGGTACAACTGCACTTCAATTAATCTAATGCAATCTACTTACATTTTATCTGCTCACATATTATTATATTGTATCTGCACTTGAAGTGCTGTGCAATCCTCATGCCTGAATACAAATATACATTTTAAATCACTTGTGTTTATAACCCATATTGTATCCTGTGTACCAACTACAATACACCAACATTAACACAATTCATACAACATAGAACACAAAAATATGCACAGGGGCAGGACACACTGCCACAGCATCATTTTGTAATTTCACAAAATTGTACACCATAATAAGGTTCTGAATACTTTTGCAAGGCACTGTGTGTGTGTGTATATATATATATATATATATATATATATATATATATATATATATATACACTATACCATAATGTATATTTTGCTTGCATCATATAAGGTAGATCATCTACAAAATTTTAATGAGAGTCGTTATTGTTTTGAAGCTGAATGCAACACATTGTGGGATCATGTTAATGAGGCTTAGGTAATGGGCTCTGTTTGAAGTGAATATGTATTAAAAACAATTCTAATTACATGACCATATCCTCAAAATTGCCATTACCTTGTAGCCATGCACATGTTTGAAATAGTTGTATTTCATTTTCTTTATTCTTCGCAGAGCCACATTAAAACTTCTAAATGTGTTTTGGCTCAATGATTTGGGCGATGGAAAAGCCATGTAATGTATTCTGTTCTTCTAAAACTATGCTGTGTGTCTCAGTGATTGAAAATTGCCAGTTCTGAAATCATCCTCCGATTATGTTAAAAATGTATATTTACCATGCATTGCATCGAGACGCATTGAGCCCAGAACAAAAGTGTCTATTCTTCTTTTTCTGCTTTAGTCCTAGTGATTTATATTGGATAGTATCAACTAGTGTGGAGGACAGCATCTCTATAAAATAACTAAAGCAGTGCTAAAAAAAGATATAGGTCCCTTGACTATACCATGAGTTATTTGCAATAGTGGTAGATTCTGTGCATTTTATATAGCTCTTTTATTAAATAAACTTAAAGAACAAAGTACAAAATAAAAGCAACTTCAAAGTAAGTACGTAGTGTAAGTCATCTTTTGGTTTGCAGTCTTTATTCCGGTTCTCCGCATCTACAAGCTGCTGTAGCAGGGCTGCTATATATGAGTCCCCAGCCCTAAAGGGACAGCAGGGGAGACTGGGAGAGTACTAGTGGAATATTTCCTCAAACCAAGAAACAATTTATTTCAGGTTCTGCTTACCTTAGCAGTACTGTTATTTATGAGCATTTGTTCCAAATATATAGTAATGAAATGCATATGTTACCCTGGCTTTTTGCAGACGCAGCTTCAGTAGCCCAAGATCAACTGATTGGGGTAACCAGTTTAACAATGGTAAAACAAGTAGGAGATAAAGAAGATGACAATAGTTAGTGAGTCACAGCTGATGCAGATAAACCACAGTTTACCAACGCTTCACTGTTACTTGTACCTACCATGATTTAGGGCACTTTTATTGTTGTTAGGAACTTGCCAATCGCCTTTGAAATCAAACAAAAAATAATGCTGCCAGAAAAAAAAAAAAAGTTTAATTACAGTAATTATTGTAGGCATTTTACAGTTTAACTGGCTCTGTTATCCCAGTGGTCTTTTAGAAATATTAAAAACCCCTGCAAACAGTTCACGCTGTTTGTTACTAAAAGGACGTGAGATGCAGCATGTTTTAATTTTTATGAGGGAAGCGAGTAATTGTGCTTGCAAATGTGACAAGCTAAATGTATCTGAAACAAAAAAAACATTGGAAATGTGATAAAACAGCAAGTTATAAAAAGTGCCCAGCCATTTCAAGTGGAGATATAAAAAACACAAGCCAAGTTTCATCAAGAAACCATTGGGGTAACCTTGCCCAGCAGCAAGCAAATAGGCACAACTGTAAACCTGATGGGGGTCAAGGCTGCCCCAGTAGTTTTTTTTTTCCCATTTCCAATGTGTTTTTGTTTCAGATCGGATTCAGAGTATATAAAAAAAGATTTTTTTTTCCAGGCAAATGTTCCTTTTTAAAACAGAAATAAATAATTTAATATGAATGATATAGATGTCGCAATAAATGTGTTCCCTAGTATAATTCCATGTTGACAAAACAAGTTAATTGTCATTAAACAGTGATGTCCTGTAATATGCATATGCGTGGATAAACGTGCCTGGATCTGCAAAAAACTGAAAAAAACAGGAGAAAAAGACAGAGAAGGACATTTTTACCTTACTTTGGTGACTTATTTTTCTTACTGTATAACAAGTATTAACTTTTTTCCTACATTTCATGTAAGAGTGTTGGCAACTACAAATCAAAAGTGAAACGGTGCTTTTGGCTGATTTACTTTTGCTGAGCCACTACCCTGAAACCATGTAATCTCTCCTTGCTGGATAGAGAGTCTGGCAGTTCTCGCTGATAACTTGGTGCAAGGAACTACATCCCTCTCAATTTAGCCTTGATTAAAGAAGAATCCTGGAGGACTTGATTGAATCTTTCAAATATCTAAAGGAGTTTACAAAGTTAACCTGACCCAACACTTTAAGCGCAGCACAGAAACCAGCACCAGAGGACATGGTTAGAAATAATAATAGTCAGACTTAGAACAGAGAGAAGGAGACACTACTTTACATAGAGTGGTGAGGATATCCAATGGGCCATGCTGTTGATGCTGACCAGCATTGATGGGCTGATTTTACTACCCATGCAAAAACACTGGTGCAACATTTCACATTGATTTGTGCAATGAATGAATGAAGAACAAATAATCCAGCTAGTCAAGTATTTTTGGAGGGTTATTACTTAATATATTTAATAAATAGGTGGACATTAATGTGAATGTTTATTATATAAATAGCAATATACCTGTGTACTCTATAATTACATTTCTACAGAGATCTTTTGCAGTTACTAAATACTGTTGCTATGTCTCAACGCTCTCCCCAACACAGGTAGTGTTAATTCTAAGTACTAGAAAAGTATCTGTATATATTTCGAGTCATAGGGTTGCACAGTCAGTGTTTTATATATATTTCAAAGAGTATACTGACACACACACACACACACACATACATATATATATATATATATATATATATATATTTTTTTTTTTTTTTTTTTTTTTTTTTAACACCTCCTGCTCCTCTGCAAAAATAAATAAATAAAAAGAATGCTGACAAGAGACCCTATTATTTTGTTAATAGGATGCCATACTGTGTTTGCTAACCAATAAAACTGAAAAAAACAATAGTTTCTGCATATAGGAAATGTTTACTTGGGTCCTGACTTGCTTGCAAAGGCATTAGTTGTACTACAGTACAGTTACTTCTTTATGGTTTCTCTCACTGGTTGGTCCTTTTGTACCAATAGAATCTCTTTGCATGTTTGTTAAAAAAATCCTATTAGAATCAAAGCTAACCCATAAAAACTTTAAAGGGGAGTACACTGTTGGAATTTTTTCCATATGTCTGCTTCTGAATTCATTCCAGCAGTGACGGCCAGCCTTTATGAGAGTGCTCTCATAAACAATCTTTGACAAAGGCAATTTTCTGCTGTGCTAGACTGTGGCCACTGACATCTGATTCATCAAACTAGTATGGCTGTCAGCCATAGTAAAGATAGTACAGGGTTTTTCTAGCAAATACCTTAAAATAGTATGTGGCGATATTATCCATTGTACAAAAAGAAAAGAAAAAATTCTATACTGATAATTTTTATTCTGGTATTTGAATTAATATCAGAAGCACATATGCAACACATATTGGTGTAAATGTAGCCCCACAGGGACTGATTTACTTGTTATGCAACTAGATTCACTGACACCAGTACATTAATATATAAAAGCTGAATTAATACAAAGTAGTTGGCAAGTGCTTCTGTCACTTCCAGACCGTGTTCCAGACCTGTCTCTAAGTTTCCACTCCAAACTGCTCGCAATGAAATCATGCCATACCTATTCTAAACTCCTGTTTGCTATGTAGGTCTCACGTGTGCAAATGTTAGGACAAACACAGATTTATTTATTTGTTCTTTACATATGTCTGTACAAATACCATACCAGGTTATAGAAAGTACACAATGGGCATGCCATCCTGGAAACAGGAAGTGCATATCTAAGAGACCGCTGTGCCTCTGTTTAACCCAGCATGCTGCAGGACACTTCTTTGTTTGCTGTATCGGGTGCTTCTTTGAAAACTGTGCACGTGAGACCTACTGTTCATTGTGAATGGAACTGCACAGCAGCTAAGATTGTGGTAATCACTGCATTAGCTACAGTACCCCTTTAAAAAAAACAAAACAAGTTAAACAACTTGCATAAACATCACAACATCCACTTTAGATACATTTAAAGAAGCTATTGAATCAAAAACTGGTAGACTGTTATATTCAATATCTTCTCCACTGACCCTGCACAGTACTGTGGGTCCTATTCTATCTGTAATTGTTTATTGTGTCTCCGAGGCAACTGGCTTAATCAAACTAAATTTGCCATGCAGTCCAGTTGGGGGACAACATACCAGTTCATGAAGTGTTTTATGAGTCACCACGTCCTATTTCAAAATGAACTTTGTGTAACCAAAAGGAAATCAAAAAAAAAAGCTTTCCGAAGTAATGTTTGGTGTTTTTACCGCAGTGTTTTTTTTGTTTTGTTTTTTTTATAGGTCCCAGAATATGAATAATGTATAAACAAAACATTTAAAAAATGAAGGTGTTGTTTTATACCTTCCAGAGACAGGTCTGCGTTCAGAGTTACCTCACTGGGGTTTCTTTTGATATGGAGCAGAATCTGGAATGCCACACACCTGGGAGACAGGGATTCTAGACAAATAAAAATACGATATTACTGGGCCAAGATTTAGCTGCAGCTCTCGAGTTTCTCTTTCCCTTTCCCTTAGCCTTAAAGAAAAGTATGTATGAACTGTGCATGTGCTTTCCTGTTTTTATCGTGTGCTTTATGATAAAAGTGGAACATCTGTTAGTTTGTTTGTTACATTTTGCAACACCTGCCCCATGGCCCCCAGTTATTCAACAGGAGGGGTACCCCTACTGCAAGATGGTTCCAGGGGTCCTCAGCAAAAGTCGTCAGGGGTTGTTGGAGGAGGACAGGATGATAGATTGAGAGTGGGAGTGTTTGGCTGAGGTGAGGGATGTCAAGGAGGAGAGGAGGGAGCAGTGGTGGTTTATGTCACTGGGTAGCTTGGATCTCTTCCATCTCCGCTCATCAGTGCGCAGCTCGTTATGGAATGAGTGGAGTTTAGCCAGGACTGGGGAGGGGAGGGGCGAGCTGGGCAGGAGTTGATAGGACAGGAGACGAGAGTTGCGGTGAGAGAAGAAGAAACAGTCGTGGTGGCAGAGTCTGCTGAAAGTAGGGAGAAACAGTCAATAGGGCAAAGGAGGGTGAGAGCAGAGGAAGTAAATGTGGATGTAGAGAGGTGGTAGAAGAAGTGAAAAGGAGATGAAGAAGTGATCCAAGAAGGAGGGGGTTGATAGTAGGGGAAGGAGGAGAGCAGTTTCTGGAGAAAATCAGGTCCAGCTGTCAGACAGCTTTGTGAGTAGGAGGCGAGGGGGAGAGTTGGAGAGAGAAATAATCAAGAAGAGTAAGAAAAACAAACACTACCAACTTATAAAGGTGGTAAAAAATAAGTTCTAGTTTATTGTAGTAATAGAACACAAACAGAGCGGCGAGCGCAGGTCTCAGTAGGAGGTACACCTGAGCCTCAGATGCTGGGTTGCGTCATCCTTTATACATAAGAGAGTTTCATCCCTCAAGCACAAGACATGCGCAGCATTCGAAGCACGAACAATTTCCATATGTGGTTGTTAATAAGTAGTTTAATTTCTACATGTGTAGCTCTCAGAAATATGTTATTATTAAGCAGATAATATGCAGATAAGAAGCAAATAATATACCATGCGAATGGAAGACAGGGTGGCATGACTCCAGTTGTTTTCGTCCTGCAGGATAAGTTTTTGCTGCTGTTGTGGGTTTCTGTGAGATTCTGTGGAATTCTGTCTCTGCTTATCCCATGACCCTGACAGTGAGCTCAGAATACCGCAGTCAAAACAGCAGTCACCCCTGACACACATGAATAAGAACAGACAGAAATTGATGCAAAAATCCTGCACTCATGAGTTTTTATATGAACCCGTTATTGTGCAGAAAGAGTCGAGTTGGAGAGATAAATATTAAAATCACCAAAGAAAAAGATTGGAATTGAGGTAGTGATAGAAGTTAAGCTCATCAAGGAAGTGAGCAGGGGGACCAGAGCGGGCTATACAAAACAATAAGAATTAGATAACAGGGACAGAGTAAGTCAATGGCGTGAAACTCAAAGGTGCTGACAGAGAGGGAGGAGAGAGCAGAGGGAATCGAGAAGTTCCAGGATGGAGAAAGTAGGAATCCGGTTCCCCTGTCTAGTCCTGAGGAGCAGGTAGAGTGAGAGGATAGAGTGGAGAGAGCCGCTGGGGTAGCAGTGTTCTCAGGGGTGATCCGTGTTTCTTTAAGGGCCAGAAAGTCAAGAGAGAGATGAGAGGCTTCGGCAGAGATGAAGTCAGCCTTGTGGCAGGCTGAATGGCAGTTCCAGAAGGTGCCGGAGAGAGAGCAGGAGGAAGGAGCAGAGGATGGGGGCAGAGGGAGAGAGATCATGTTGGAAGGGTTAGAGAAGTGTTTGTCATGGATTTTGTGAGTTCGAGAGGAAAGGAGGACTGGCATAGCAGAAAAACATATAGAGGATAGAGTGGAGCAGCAGAAGCAGGGAGCAGTATAGACAGGACAGAGAGTATAGGTAGGAAAGAGCCTGTTTTGGGATGAGTAAAACAGCATAGCTGTTTACTGCGGCAGTTTAAATAGGGAGTTTGATCAAACAGGACTCAGTTCCACATGGGACAATCTAGAACAATTAACAAACAATCACCCTGTTAATGGAGATTAACAAGCACTTACCTGTAAAAGGTGAACACCAACTACCAGTTACCTTGATAGCACAGGATAGAATTAAAATAAGTCAATTAGAGTTGTGACAATAATAACTATACAGATAATGATGATAACAGTTTATCTGTGATCTACCCCAACTGCCTGAGGCAGTTTAAAATAGGGAGTTTTATTATAGTTGCAATCAAACAGGACTACCTGGGACAATTAATCAGTTATAAGGTTGGGTTGTATAAAAAGCCAAGTCAGAGAGATTAATGGGATATCTTTTGCTGAAAACAGTGATGGACGTGGTTTAATGGTGATAGAACTGAAACTGAACAGTTGTCTCCAGTGTCTTTCTGCTCTCCAGCTCCTGACACAAACACTTACTCTTCAGACTGTGTTTATCTGTGGCAGACTATAAAAATGCTTCAGCCTGATTTATTAAAAATATGTCATTGCACAACGCTCTAAAAATATGAGACATTTATTAAAATTATAAATACACAGGTAAAGGTCTGAACGTTAATCATTCAAAAACATGAGCAACAAACATTACATGTAATGATAATTTAATTGGCTGCAAATCACTTTACCTTGATTGCGAGCACATGTCAAATACGATATGAGCTGTTCACTTCTCATTTCCTGTTGTCAGTGTCCAAGTAGCATAAACTCTTTACGACATCCTTCATTTAGAGTCTAGCCATGAAAAATGACTGTAGATCAACATGATGAGACAATGTTGGCTCATTCAATACTTCCAACAGTTCAACAGAGGCTGATGTCGTTGGTTAAGCAGCACAGGTAAGCACCCCCATTAATGAATTACGATGAGCTAATCTCCGGTGAATGGCACTTGCATTGATGAATTACCTTTTGGAGATACGGTGTTTCCAGAAGGTCACCCCACGGTTAGATGCAGTACTGGAAAATAAAAAGTATTCACTGGCAGGCCTAATGGAATGTTTTGCAATACTTAACATAAGCTCTGGGAGCCTAAGAGAAACCATTAGAATTAAGACATAATTGGCACGAGGTGAAAGCATTAATAGTCAAGCAAAAAATATCTCTATATTATCACAGACAAATCATTTCTCTTTGTTTAGCAACAGAGTGACATCTAGTGGCACAGAGGTAAATTAGACTGTTACTAATTCTTTCCAGTCGGTGTTCAGTGCTAACTGCACCTGTTATTGCCATTGCACACCTACACATTCTCTTCCTCTGGCAGCTGTGTATCTGTCTCTTTAGGTTCCTGCTTTGGTTCCTTTGTGTGTACAATTGGATCTGTACAGAATGGGGGTGTTTCTCTTGTCTTTCTCTTCTTGAGTCCTGGGAGATAAGTTTAGTGCTCTCAACATAGCCCCCAGTAGACATTAATCAGAAAACATCGCAAAACCCCCACACATTCCTACTCAATATGTCTGATAGGACGAGGAATGACTAGGATTGACGTAACTGCAAAGATATGAGTGGGAACTGTCCCTGAATTTAGCCAGTGCACCTTAACACATAATAAATTTACAATTTGCTACAGGATATTCTTATGCTGCCTCTTGATACCCTTGCATCCTGTCATGTACACCATTATAATTAGGCTGGCTCCATTTCTAAATTTATTTTTCAGGGGCTCACAAAGTCCTGTAATAAATCACTGATGTTTTAGAGGACGTATTTGACTGGGGTTCTTCATTGGAACACTGTGACACCTGTGTATTATAAAGCTGGCCTTGCCACATGACACACTGTGATTGAGTGCGGAGGAGATACTAGTATCCCAAACACACTGTGATTGAGTGAGCAGGAGATACTAGAATATCAAACACGCTGTAATTGAGTGAGGAGGAGATACTAGTATATCAAACACACTGATTGAGTGAGGAGGAGATACTAGTATATCAAACACGCTGTGATTGAGTGAGGAGGAGATACTAGTATATCAAACACACTGTGATTGAGTGAGGAGGAGATACTAGTATATCAAACACACTGTGATTGAGTGAGGAGGAGATACTAGTATCTCAAACACACTGTGGTTGAGTGAGGAGGAGATACTAGTATATCAAACACACTGTGATTGAGTGAGGAGGAGATACTAGTATCTCAAACACACTGTGATTGAGTGAGGAGGAGATACTAGTATATCAAACACACTGTGATTGAGTGAGGAGGAGATACTAGTATATCAAACACACTGTGATTGAGTGAGGAGGAGATACTAGTATATCAAACACACTGTGATTGAGTGAGGAGGAGATACTAGTATATCAAACACACTGTGATTGAGTGAGGAGGAGATACTAGTATATCAAACACACTGTGATTGAGTGAGGAGGAGATACTAGTATCCCAAACACACTGTGATTGAGTGAGGAGATAATAGTATATCAAACACACTGTGATTGAGTGAGGAGGAGATACTAGTATATCAAACACACTGTGATTGAGTGAGGAGGAGATACTAGTATATCAAACACACTGTGATTGAGTGAGGAGGAGATACTAGTATATCAAACACACTGTGATTGAGTGAGGAGGAGATACTAGTATCCCAAACACACTGTGATTGAGTGAGGAGGAGATACTAGTATATCAAACACACTGTGATTGAGTGAGGAGGAGATACTAGTATATCAAACACACTGTGATTGAGTGAGGAGGAGATACTAGTATATCAAACACACTGTGATTGAGTGAGGAGGAGATACTAGTATATCAAACACACTGTGATTGAGTGAGGAGGAGATACTAGTATATCAAACACACTGTGATTGAGTGAGGAGGAGATACTAGTATATCAAACACACTGTGATTGAGTGAGGAGGAGATACTAGTATATCAAACACACTGTGATTGAGTGAGGAGGAGATACTAGTATATCAAACACACTGTGATTGAGTGAGGAGGAGATACTAGTATATCAAACACACTGTGATTGAGTGAGGAGGAGATACTAGTATATCAAACACACTGTGATTGAGTGAGGAGGAGATACTAGTATATCAAACACACTGTGATTGAGTGAGGAGGAGATACTAGTATATCAAACACACTGTGATTGAGTGAGGAGGAGATACTAGTATATCAAACACACTGTGATTGAGTGAGGAGGAGATACTAGTATATCAAACACACTGTGATTGAGTGAGGAGGAGATACTAGTATATCAAACACACTGTGATTGAGTGAGGAGGAGATACTAGTATATCAAACACACTGTGATTGAGTGAGGAGGAGATACTAGTATATCAAACACACTGTGATTGAGTGAGGAGGAGATACTAGTATATCAAACACACTGTGATTGAGTGAGGAGGAGATACTAGTATATCAAACACACTGTGATTGAGTGAGGAGGAGATACTAGTATATCAAACACACTGTGATTGAGTGAGGAGGAGATACTAGTATATCAAACACACTGTGATTGAGTGAGGAGGAGATACTAGTATATCAAACACACTGTGATTGAGTGAGGAGGAGATACTAGTATATCAAACACACTGTGATTGAGTGAGGAGGAGATACTAGTATCCCAAACACACTGTGATTGAGTGAGGAGGAGATACTAGTATATCAAACACACTGTGATTGAGTGAGGAGGAGATACTAGTATATCAAACACACTGTGATTGAGTGAGGAGGAGATACTAGTATATCAAACACACTGTGATTGAGTGAGGAGGAGATACTAGTATATCAAACACACTGTGATTGAGTGAGGAGGAGATACTAGTATATCAAACACACTGTGATTGAGTGAGGAGGAGATACTAGTATACCAAACACACTGTGATTGAGTGAGGAGGAGATACTAGTATATCAAACACACTGTGATTGAGTGAGGAGGAGATACTAGTATCCCAAACACACTGTGATTGAGTGAGGAGGAGATACTAGTATATCAAACACACTGTGATTGAGTGAGGAGGAGATACTAGTATATCAAACACACTGTGATTGAGTGAGGAGGAGATACTAGTATATCAAACACACTGTGATTGAGTGAGGAGGAGATACTAGTATATCAAACACACTGTGATTGAGTGAGGAGGAGATACTAGTATATCAAACACACTGTGATTGAGTGAGGAGGAGATACTAGTATATCAAACACACTGTGATTGAGTGAGGAGGAGATACTAGTATATCAAACACACTGTGATTGAGTGAGGAGGAGATACTAGTATATCAAACACACTGTGATTGAGTGAGGAGGAGATACTAGTATATCAAACACACTGTGATTGAGTGAGGAGGAGATACTAGTATATCAAACACACTGTGATTGAGTGAGGAGGAGATACTAGTATATCAAACACACTGTGATTGAGTGAGGAGGAGATACTAGTATATCAAACACACTGTGATTGAGTGAGGAGGAGATACTAGTATATCAAACACACTGTGATTGAGTGAGGAGGAGATACTAGTATATCAAACACACTGTGATTGAGTGAGGAGGAGATACTAGTATATCAAACACACTGTGATTGAGTGAGGAGGAGATACTAGTATATCAAACACACTGTGATTGAGTGAGGAGGAGATACTAGTATATCAAACACACTGTGATTGAGTGAGGAGGAGATACTAGTATATCAAACACACTGTGATTGAGTGAGGAGGAGATACTAGTATCCCAAACACACTGTGATTGAGTGAGGAGGAGATACTAGTATATCAAACACACTGTGATTGAGTGAGGAGGAGATACTAGTATATCAAACACACTGTGATTGAGTGAGGAGGAGATACTAGTATATCAAACACACTGTGATTGAGTGAGGAGGAGATACTAGTATATCAAACACACTGTGATTGAGTGAGGAGGAGATACTAGTATATCAAACACACTGTGATTGAGTGAGGAGGAGATACTAGTATATCAAACACACTGTGATTGAGTGAGGAGGAGATACTAGTATATCAAACACACTGTGATTGAGTGAGGAGGAGATACTAGTATATCAAACACACTGTGATTGAGTGAGGAGGAGATACTAGTATATCAAACACACTGTGATTGAGTGAGGAGGAGATACTAGTATCCCAAACACACTGTGATTGAGTGAGGAGGAGATACTAGTATATCAAACACACTGTGATTGAGTGAGGAGGAGATACTAGTATACCAAACACACTGTGATTGAGTGAGGAGGAGATACTAGTATTGAGTGAGGAGGAGATACTAATATCACACACTGTGATTGAGTGAGGAGGAGATACTAGTATCCCAAACACACTGTGATTGAGTGAGGAGGAGATACTAGTATATCAAACACACTGTGATTGAGTGAGGAGGAGATACTAGTATCCCAAACACACTGTTGAGTGAGGAGGAGATACTAGTATATCAAACACACTGTGATTGAGTGAGGAGGAGATACTAGTATATCAAACACACTGTGATTGAGTGAGGAGGAGATACTAGTATATCAAACACACTGTGATTGAGTGAGGAGGAGATACTAGTATATCAAACACACTGTGATTGAGTGAGGAGGAGATACTAGTATATCAAACACACTGTGATTGAGTGAGGAGGAGATACTAGTATATCAAACACACTGTGATTGAGTGAGGAGGAGATACTAGTATCCCAAACACACTGTGATTGAGTGAGGAGGAGATACTAGTATCCCAAACACACTGTGATTGAGTGAGGAGGAGATACTAGTATATCAAACACACTGTGATTGAGTGAGGAGGAGATACTAGTATATCAAACACACTGTGATTGAGTGAGGAGGAGATACTAGTATATCAAACACACTGTGATTGAGTGAGGAGGAGATACTAGTATATCAAACACACTGTGATTGAGTGAGGAGGAGATACTAGTATATCAAACACACTGTGATTGAGTGAGGAGGAGATACTAGTATATCAAACACACTGTGATTGAGTGAGGAGGAGATACTAGTATATCAAACACACTGTGATTGAGTGAGGAGGAGATACTAGTATATCAAACACACTGTGATTGAGTGAGGAGGAGATACTAGTATATCAAACACACTGTGATTGAGTGAGGAGGAGATACTAGTATCCCAAACACACTGTGATTGAGTGAGGAGGAGATACTAGTATATCAAACACACTGTGATTGAGTGAGGAGGAGATACTAGTATATCAAACACACTGTGATTGAGTGAGGAGGAGATACTAGTATATCAAACACACTGTGATTGAGTGAGGAGGAGATACTAGTATATCAAACACACTGTGATTGAGTGAGGAGGAGATACTAGTATATCAAACACACTGTGATTGAGTGAGGAGGAGATACTAGTATATCAAACACACTGTGATTGAGTGAGGAGGAGATACTAGTATCCCAAACACACTGTGATTGAGTGAGGAGGAGATACTAGTATATCAAACACACTGTGATTGAGTGAGGAGGAGATACTAGTATATCAAACACACTGTGATTGAGTGAGGAGGAGATACTAGTATATCAAACACACTGTGATTGAGTGAGGAGGAGATACTAGTATATCAAACACACTGTGATTGAGTGAGGAGGAGATACTAGTATCTCAAACACACTGTGATTGAGTGAGGAGGAGATACTAGTATATCAAACACACTGTGATTGAGTGAGGAGGAGATACTAGTATATCAAACACACTGTGATTGAGTGAGGAGGAGATACTAGTATATCAAACACACTGTGATTGAGTGAGGAGGAGATACTAGTATATCAAACACACTGTGATTGAGTGAGGAGGAGATACTAGTATATCAAACACACTGTGATTGAGTGAGGAGGAGATACTAGTATCCCAAACACACTGTGATTGAGTGAGGAGGAGATACTAGTATATCAAACACACTGTGATTGAGTGAGGAGGAGATACTAGTATCCCAAACACACTGTGATTGAGTGAGGAGGAGATACTAGTATATCAAACACACTGTGATTGAGTGAGGAGGAGATACTAGTATATCAAACACACTGTGATTGAGTGAGGAGGAGATACTAGTATATCAAACACACTGTGATTGAGTGAGGAGGAGATACTAGTATATCAAACACACTGTGATTGAGTGAGGAGGAGATACTAGTATATCAAACACACTGTGATTGAGTGAGGAGGAGATACTAGTATATCAAACACACTGTGATTGAGTGAGGAGGAGATACTAGTATATCAAACACGGTGATTGATACTAGTATATCAAACACACTGTGATTGAGTGAGGAGGAGATACTAGTATACCAAACACACTGTGATTGAGTGAGGAGGAGATACTAGTATATCAAACACACTGTGATTGAGTGAGGAGGAGATACTAGTATATCAAACACACTGTGATTGAGTGAGGAGGAGATACTAGTATATCAAACACACTGTGATTGAGTGAGGAGGAGATACTAGTATCCCAAACACACTGTGATTGAGTGAGGAGGAGATACTAGTATATCAAACACACTGTGATTGAGTGAGGAGGAGATACTAGTATATCAAACACACTGTGATTGAGTGAGGAGGAGATACTAGTATATCAAACACACTGTGATTGAGTGAGGAGGAGATACTAGTATATCAAACACACTGTGATTGAGTGAGGAGGAGATACTAGTATATCAAACACACTGTGATTGAGTGAGGAGGAGATACTAGTATCCCAAACACACTGTGATTGAGTGAGGAGGAGATACTAGTATATCAAACACACTGTGATTGAGTGAGGAGGAGATACTAGTATATCAAACACACTGTGATTGAGTGAGGAGGAGATACTAGTATATCAAACACACTGTGATTGAGTGAGGAGGAGATACTAGTATATCAAACACACTGTGATTGAGTGAGGAGGAGATACTAGTATATCAAACACACTGTGATTGAGTGAGGAGGAGATACTAGTATATCAAACACACTGTGATTGAGTGAGGAGGAGATACTAGTATATCAAACACACTGTGATTGAGTGAGGAGGAGATACTAGTATATCAAACACACTGTGATTGAGTGAGGAGGAGATACTAGTATATCAAACACACTGTGATTGAGTGAGGAGGAGATACTAGTATATCAAACACACTGTGATTGAGTGAGGAGGAGATACTAGTATATCAAACACACTGTGATTGAGTGAGGAGGAGATACTAGTATATCAAACACACTGTGATTGAGTGAGGAGGAGATACTAGTATACCAAACACACTGTGATTGAGTGAGGAGGAGATACTAGTATATCAAACACACTGTGATTGAGTGAGGAGGAGATACTAGTATCCCAAACACACTGTGATTGAGTGAGGAGGAGATACTAGTATATCAAACACACTGTGATTGAGTGAGGAGGAGATACTAGTATCCCAAACACACTGTGATTGAGTGAGGAGGAGATACTAGTATATCAAACACACTGTGATTGAGTGAGGAGGAGATACTAGTATCCCAAACACACTGTGATTGAGTGAGGAGGAGATACTAGTATACCAAACACACTGTGATTGAGTGAGGAGGAGATACTAGTATATCAAACACACTGTGATTGAGTGAGGAGGAGATACTAGTATATCAAACACACTGTGATTGAGTGAGGAGGAGATACTAGTATATCAAACACACTGTGATTGAGTGAGGAGGAGATACTAGTATACCAAACACACTGTGATTGAGTGAGGAGGAGATACTAGTATATCAAACACACTGTGATTGAGTGAGGAGGAGATACTAGTATATCAAACACACTGTGATTGAGTGAGGAGGAGATACTAGTATATCAAACACACTGTGATTGAGTGAGGAGGAGATACTAGTATATCAAACACACTGTGATTGAGTGAGGAGGAGATACTAGTATATCAAACACACTGTGATTGAGTGAGGAGGAGATACTAGTATATCAAACACACTGTGATTGAGTGAGGAGGAGATACTAGTATATCAAACACACTGTGATTGAGTGAGGAGGAGATACTAGTATATCAAACACACTGTGATTGAGTGAGGAGGAGATACTAGTATATCAAACACACTGTGATTGAGTGAGGAGGAGATACTAGTATATCAAACACACTGTGATTGAGTGAGGAGGAGATACTAGTATATCAAACACACTGTGATTGAGTGAGGAGGAGATACTAGTATATCAAACACACTGTGATTGAGTGAGGAGGAGATACTAGTATATCAAACACACTGTGATTGAGTGAGGAGGAGATACTAGTATCCCAAACACACTGTGATTGAGTGAGGAGGAGATACTAGTATATCAAACACACTGTGATTGAGTGAGGAGGAGATACTAGTATCCCAAACACACTGTGATTGAGTGAGGAGGAGATACTAGTATATCAAACACACTGTGATTGAGTGAGGAGGAGATACTAGTATCCCAAACACACTGTGATTGAGTGAGGAGGAGATACTAGTATCCCAAACACACTGTGATTGAGTGAGGAGGAGATACTAGTATACCAAACACACTGTGATTGAGTGAGGAGGAGATACTAGTATCCCAAACACACTGTGATTGAGTGAGGAGGAGATACTAGTATATCAAACACACTGTGATTGAGTGAGGAGGAGATACTAGTATATCAAACACACTGTGATTGAGTGAGGAGGAGATACTAGTATCTCAAACACACTGTGATTGAGTGAGGAGGAGATACTAGTATATCAAACACACTGTGATTGAGTGAGGAGGAGATACTAGTATCTCAAACACACTGTGATTGAGTGAGGAGGAGATACTAGTATATCAAACACACTGTGATTGAGTGAGGAGGAGATACTAGTATATCAAACACACTGTGATTGAGTGAGGAGGAGATACTAGTATATCAAACACACTGTGATTGAGTGAGGAGGAGATACTAGTATCCCAAACACACTGTGATTGAGTGAGGAGGAGATACTAGTATATCAAACACACTGTGATTGAGTGAGGAGGAGATACTAGTATATCAAACACACTGTGATTGAGTGAGGAGGAGATACTAGTATATCAAACACACTGTGATTGAGTGAGGAGGAGATACTAGTATATCAAACACACTGTGATTGAGTGAGGAGGAGATACTAGTATATCAAACACACTGTGATTGAGTGAGGAGGAGATACTAGTATCCCAAACACACTGTGATTGAGTGAGGAGGAGATACTAGTATATCAAACACACTGTGATTGAGTGAGGAGGAGATACTAGTATCCCAAACACACTGTGATTGAGTGAGGAGGAGATACTAGTATATCAAACACACTGTGATTGAGTGAGGAGGAG
Source organism: Polyodon spathula (assembly GCF_017654505.1). Classification (NCBI taxonomy): domain Eukaryota; kingdom Metazoa; phylum Chordata; class Actinopteri; order Acipenseriformes; family Polyodontidae; genus Polyodon; species Polyodon spathula. The sequence continues at coordinate 2,805,327 of NC_054538.1, read as the reverse complement.
ATACTAGTATATCAAACACACTGTGATTGAGTGAGGAGGAGATACTAGTATATCAAACACACTGTGATTGAGTGAGGAGGAGATACTAGTATATCAAACACACTGTGATTGAGTGAGGAGGAGATACTAGTATATCAAACACACTGTGATTGAGTGAGGAGGAGATACTAGTATATCAAACACACTGTGATTGAGTGAGGAGGAGATACTAGTATATCAAACACACTGTGATTGAGTGAGGAGGAGATACTAGTATATCAAACACACTGTGATTGAGTGAGGAGGAGATACTAGTATATCAAACACACTGTGATTGAGTGAGGAGGAGATACTAGTATCCCAAACACACTGTGATTGAGTGAGGAGGAGATACTAGTATATCAAACACACTGTGATTGAGTGAGGAGGAGATACTAGTATATCAAACACACTGTGATTGAGTGAGGAGGAGATACTAGTATACCAAACACACTGTGATTGAGTGAGGAGGAGATACTAGTATATCAAACACACTGTGATTGAGTGAGGAGGAGACACTAGTATATCAAACGCACTGTGATTGAGTGAGGAGGAGATACTAGTATATCAAACACACTGTGATTGAGTGAGGAGGAGATACTAGTATATCAAACACACTGTGATTGAGTGAGGAGGAGATACTAGTATATCAAACACACTGTGATTGAGTGAGGAGGAGATACTAGTATACCAAACACACTGTGATTGAGTGAGGAGGAGATACTAGTATACCAAACACACTGTGATTGAGTGAGGAGGAGATACTAGTATATCAAACACACTGTGATTGAGTGAGGAGGAGATACTAGTATCCCAAACACACTGTGATTGAGTGAGGAGGAGATACTAGTATAAACACACTCAAACACACTGTGATTGAGTGAGGAGGAGATACTAGTATATCAAACACACTGTGATTGAGTGAGGAGGAGATACTAGTATATCAAACACACTGTGATTGAGTGAGGAGGAGATACTAGTATATCAAACACGCTGTGATTGAGTGAGGAGGAGATACTAGTATATCAAACACACTGTGATTGAGTGAGGAGGAGATACTAGTATATCAAACACGCTGTGATTGAGTGAGGAGGAGATACTAGTATATCAAACACACTGTGATTGAGTGAGGAGGAGATACTAGTATATCAAACACACTGTGATTGAGTGAGGAGGAGATACTAGTATCCCAAACACACTGTGATTGAGTGAGGAGGAGATACTAGTATATCAAACACACTGTGATTGAGTGAGGAGGAGATACTAGTATATCAAACACACTGTGATTGAGTGAGGAGGAGATACTAGTATATCAAACACACTGTGATTGAGTGAGGAGGAGATACTAGTATCTCAAACACACTGTGATTGAGTGAGGAGGAGATACTAGTATATCAAACACACTGTGATTGAGTGAGGAGGAGATACTAGTATATCAAACACACTGTGATTGAGTGAGGAGGAGATACTAGTATATCAAACACACTGTGATTGAGTGAGGAGGAGATACTAGTATATCAAACACACTGTGATTGAGTGAGGAGGAGATACTAGTATATCAAACACACTGTGATTGAGTGAGGAGGAGATACTAGTATACCAAACACACTGTGATTGAGTGAGGAGGAGATACTAGTATATCAAACACACTGTGATTGAGTGAGGAGGAGATACTAGTATATCAAACACACTGTGATTGAGTGAGGAGGAGATACTAGTATATCAAACACACTGTGATTGAGTGAGGAGGAGATACTAGTATATCAAACACACTGTGATTGAGTGAGGAGGAGATACTAGTATATCAAACACACTGTGATTGAGTGAGGAGGAGATACTAGTATCCCAAACACACTGTGATTGAGTGAGGAGGAGATACTAGTATACCAAACACACTGTGATTGAGTGAGGAGGAGATACTAGTATATCAAACACACTGTGATTGAGTGAGGAGGAGATACTAGTATATCAAACACACTGTGATTGAGTGAGGAGGAGATACTAGTATACAAAACACACTGTGATTGAGTGAGGAGGAGATACTAGTATATCAAACACACTGTGATTGAGTGAGGAGGAGATACTAGTATATCAAACACACTGTGATTGAGTGAGGAGGAGATACTAGTATATCAAACACACTGTGATTGAGTGAGGAGGAGATACTAGTATCCCAAACACGCTGTGATTGAGTGAGGAGGAGATACTAGTATATCAAACACACTGTGATTGAGTGAGGAGGAGATACTAGTATCTCAAACACACTGTGATTGAGTGAGGAGGAGATACTAGTATATCAAACACACTGTGATTGAGTGAGGAGGAGATACTAGTATATCAAACACACTGTGATTGAGTGAGGAGGAGATACTAGTATATCAAACACACTGTGATTGAGTGAGGAGGAGATACTAGTATATCAAACACACTGTGATTGAGTGAGGAGGAGATACTAGTATATCAAACACACTGTGATTGAGTGAGGAGGAGATACTAGTATATCAAACACACTGTGATTGAGTGAGGAGGAGATACTAGTATATCAAACACACTGTGATTGAGTGAGGAGGAGATACTAGTATCTCAAACACACTGTGATTGAGTGAGGAGGAGATACTAGTATACCAAACACACTGTGATTGAGTGAGGAGGAGATACTAGTATATCAAACGCACTGTGATTGAGTGAGGAGGAGATACTAGTATAGCAAACACACTGTGATTGAGTGAGGAGGAAATACTAGTATCCCAAACACACTGTGATTGAGTGAGGAGGAGATACTAGTATATCAAACACACTGTGATTGAGTGAGGAGGAGATACTAGTATATCAAACACACTGTGATTGAGTGAGGAGGAGATACTAGTATCCCAAACACACTGTGATTGAGTGAGGAGGAGATACTAGTATATCAAACACACTGTGATTGAGTGAGGAGGAGATACTAGTATCTCAAACACACTGTGATTGAGTGAGGAGGAGATACTAGTATATCAAACACGCTGTGATTGAGTGAGGAGGAGATACTAGTATATCAAACACGCTGTGATTGAGTGAGGAGGAGATACTAGTATATCAAACACACTGTGATTGAGTGAGGAGGAGATACTAGTATATCAAACACACTGTGATTGAGTGAGGAGGAGATACTAGTATATCAAACACACTGTGATTGAGTGAGGAGGAGATACTAGTATATCAAACACACTGTGATTGAGTGAGGAGGAGATACTAGTATATCAAACACGCTGTGATTGAGTGAGGAGGAGATACTAGTATATCAAACACACTGTGATTGAGTGAGGAGGAGATACTAGTATATCAAACACACTGTGATTGAGTGAGGAGGAGATACTAGTATCTCAAACACACTGTGATTGAGTGAGGAGGAGATACTAGTATATCAAACACACTGTGATTGAGTGAGGAGGAGATACTAGTATATCAAACACACTGTGATTGAGTGAGGAGGAGATACTAGTATATCAAACACACTGTGATTGAGTGAGGAGGAGATACTAGTATATCAAACACACTGTGATTGAGTGAGGAGGAGATACTAGTATAGCAAACACACTGTGATTGAGTGAGGAGGAGATACTAGTATCCCAAACACACTGTGATTGAGTGAGGAGGAGATACTAGTATATCAAACACACTGTGATTGAGTGAGGAGGAGATACTAGTATACCAAACACACTGTGATTGAGTGAGGAGGAGATACTAGTATATCAAACACACTGTGATTGAGTGAGGAGGAGATACTAGTATATCAAACACACTGTGATTGAGTGAGGAGGAGATACTAGTATATCAAACGCACTGTGATTGAGTGAGGAGGAGATACTAGTATCCCAAACGCTCTGTGATTGAGTGAGGAGGAGATACTAGTATCCCAAACGCTCTGTGATTGAGTGAGGAGGAGATACTAGTATATCAAACACACTGTGATTGAGTGAGGAGGAGATACTAGTATATCAAACACACTGTGATTGAGTGAGGAGGAGATACTAGTATCCCAAACACACTGTGATTGAGTGAGGAGGAGATACTAGTATCCCAAACACACTGTGATTGAGTGAGGAGGAGATACTAGTATCTCAAACACACTGTGATTGAGTGAGGAGGAGATACTAGTATATCAAACACACTGTGATTGAGTGAGGAGGAGATACTAGTATCCCAAACACACTGTGATTGAGTGAGGAGGAGATACTAGTATATCAAACACACTGTGATTGAGTGAGGAGGAGATACTAGTATATCAAACACACTGTGATTGAGTGAGGAGGAGATACTAGTATATCAAACACACTGTGATTGAGTGAGGAGGAGATACTAGTATATCAAACACACTGTGATTGAGTGAGGAGGAGATACTAGTATATCAAACACGCTGTGATTGAGTGAGGAGGAGATACTAGTATATCAAACACGCTGTGATTGAGTGAGGAGGAGATACTAGTATATCAAACACGCTGTGATTGAGTGAGGAGGAGATACTAGTATATCAAACACGCTGTGATTGAGGGGGGGGGGGGTGAGGAGGAGATACTAGTATATCAAACACACTGTGATTGAGTGAGGAGGAGATACTAGTATACCAAACACACTGTGATTGAGTGAGGAGGAGATACTAGTATCCCAAACACACTGTGATTGAGTGAGGAGGAGATACTAGTATCCCAAACACGCTGTGATTGAGTGAGGAGGAGATACTAGTATATCAAACACGCTGTGATTGAGTGAGGAGGAGATACTAGTATATCAAACACACTGTGATTGAGTGAGGAGGAGATACTAGTATCCCAAACACACTGTGATTGAGTGAGGAGGAGATACTAGTATAGCAAACACACTGTGATTGAGTGAGGAGGAGATGCTAGTATATCAAACACGCTGTGATTGAGTGAGGAGGAGATACTAGTATATCAAACACACTGTGATTGAGTGAGGAGGAGATACTAGTATATCAAACACGCTGTGATTGAGTGAGGAGGAGATACTAGTATCCCAAACACACTGTGATTGAGTGAGGAGGAGATACTAGTATATCAAACACGCTGTGATTGAGTGAGGAGGAGATACTAGTATATCAAACACACTGTGATTGAGTGAGGAGGAGATACTAGTATATCAAACACACTGTGATTGAGTGAGGAGGAGATACTAGTATATCAAACACACTGTGATTGAGTGAGGAGGAGATACTAGTATATCAAACACACTGTGATTGAGTGAGGAGGAGATACTAGTATATCAAACACACTGTGATTGAGTGAGGAGGAGATACTAGTATATCAAACACACTGTGATTGAGTGAGGAGGAGATACTAGTATATCAAACACACTGTGATTGAGTGAGGAGGAGATACTAGTATATCAAACACACTGTGATTGAGTGAGGAGGAGATACTAGTATATCAAACACACTGTGATTGAGTGAGGAGGAGATACTAGTATATCAAACGCACTGTGATGGAGTGAGGAGGAGATACTAGTATATCAAACACACTGTGATTGAGTGAGGAGGAGATACTAGTATTCCAAACACACTGTGATTGAGTGAGGAGGAGATACTAGTATCCCAAACACACTGTGATTGAGTGAGGAGGAGATACTAGTATATCAAACACACTGTGATTGAGTGAGGAGGAGATACTAGTATCCCAAACACACTGTGATTGAGTGAGGAGGAGATACTAGTATATCAAACACACTGTGATTGAGTGAGGAGGAGATACTAGTATATCAAACACACTGTGATTGAGTGAGGAGGAGATACTAGTATATCAAACACACTGTGATTGAGTAAGGAGGAGATACTAGTATCCAAACACACTGTGATTGAGTGAGGAGGAGATACTAGTATATCAAACACACTGTGATTGAGTGAGGAGGAGATACTAGTATATCAAACACACTGTGATTGAGTGAGGAGGAGATACTAGTATATCAAACACACTGTGATTGAGTGAGGAGGAGATACTAGTATCCCAAACACACTGTGATTGAGTGAGGAGGAGATACTAGTATATCAAACACACTGTGATTGAGTGAGGAGGAGATACTAGTATATCAAACACACTGTGATTGAGTGAGGAGGAGATACTAGTATATCAAACACACTGTGATTGAGTGAGGAGGAGATACTAGTATATCAAACACACTGTGATTGAGTGAGGAGGAGATACTAGTATATCAAACACACTGTGATTGAGTGAGGAGGAGATACTAGTATATCAAACACACTGTGATTGAGTGAGGAGGAGATACTAGTATATCAAACACACTGTGATTGAGTGAGGAGGAGATACTAGTATATCAAACACACTGTGATTGAGTGAGGAGGAGATACTAGTATATCAAACACACTGTGATTGAGTGAGGAGGAGATACTAGTATATCAAACACACTGTGATTGAGTGAGGAGGAGATACTAGTATATCAAACACACTGTGATTGAGTGAGGAGGAGATACTAGTATATCAAACACACTGTGATTGAGTGAGGAGGAGATACTAGTATATCAAACACACTGTGATTGAGTGAGGAGGAGATACTAGTATATCAAACACACTGTGATTGAGTGAGGAGGAGATACTAGTATATCAAACACACTGTGATTGAGTGAGGAGGAGATACTAGTATATCAAACACACTGTGATTGAGTGAGGAGGAGATACTAGTATATCAAACACACTGTGATTGAGTGAGGAGGAGATACTAGTATATCAAACACACTGTGATTGAGTGAGGAGGAGATACTAGTATATCAAACACACTGTGATTGAGTGAGGAGGAGATACTAGTATATCAAACACACTGTGATTGAGTGAGGAGGAGATACTAGTATATCAAACACACTGTGATTGAGTGAGGAGGAGATACTAGTATATCAAACACACTGTGATTGAGTGAGGAGGAGATACTAGTATATCAAACACACTGTGATTGAGTGAGGAGGAGATACTAGTATATCAAACACACTGTGATTGAGTGAGGAGGAGATACTAGTATATCAAACACACTGTGATTGAGTGAGGAGGAGATACTAGTATATCAAACACACTGTGATTGAGTGAGGAGGAGATACTAGTATATCAAACACACTGTGATTGAGTGAGGAGGAGATACTAGTATATCAAACACACTGTGATTGAGTGAGGAGGAGATACTAGTATATCAAACACACTGTGATTGAGTGAGGAGGAGATACTAGTATATCAAACACACTGTGATTGAGTGAGGAGGAGATACTAGTATATCAAACACACTGTGATTGAGTGAGGAGGAGATACTAGTATATCAAACACACTGTGATTGAGTGAGGAGGAGATACTAGTATATCAAACACACTGTGATTGAGTGAGGAGGAGATACTAGTATATCAAACACACTGTGATTGAGTGAGGAGGAGATACTAGTATATCAAACACACTGTGATTGAGTGAGGAGGAGATACTAGTATATCAAACACACTGTGATTGAGTGAGGAGGAGATACTAGTATATCAAACACACTGTGATTGAGTGAGGAGGAGATACTAGTATCCCAAACACACTGTGATTGAGTGAGGAGGAGATACTAGTATATCAAACACACTGTGATTGAGTGAGGAGGAGATACTAGTATATCAAACACACTGTGATTGAGTGAGGAGGAGATACTAGTATATCAAACACACTGTGATTGAGTGAGGAGGAGATACTAGTATATCAAACACACTGTGATTGAGTGAGGAGGAGATACTAGTATATCAAACACACTGTGATTGAGTGAGGAGGAGATACTAGTATATCAAACACACTGTGATTGAGTGAGGAGGAGATACTAGTATATCAAACACACTGTGATTGAGTGAGGAGGAGATACTAGTATATCAAACACACTGTGATTGAGTGAGGAGGAGATACTAGTATATCAAACACACTGTGATTGAGTGAGGAGGAGATACTAGTATATCAAACACACTGTGATTGAGTGAGGAGGAGATACTAGTATATCAAACACACTGTGATTGAGTGAGGAGGAGATACTAGTATATCAAACACACTGTGATTGAGTGAGGAGGAGATACTAGTGACTGTGATTGAGTGAGGAGGAGATACTAGTATATCAAACACACTGTGATTGAGTGAGGAGGAGATACTAGTATATCAAACACACTGTGATTGAGTGAGGAGGAGATACTAGTATATCAAACACACTGTGATTGAGTGAGGAGGAGATACTAGTATATCAAACACACTGTGATTGAGTGAGGAGGAGATACTAGTATATCAAACACACTGTGATTGAGTGAGGAGGAGATACTAGTATATCAAACACACTGTGATTGAGTGAGGAGGAGATACTAGTATATCAAACACACTGTGATTGAGTGAGGAGGAGATACTAGTATATCAAACACACTGTGATTGAGTGAGGAGGAGATACTAGTATATCAAACACACTGTGATTGAGTGAGGAGGAGATACTAGTGAGGAGGAGATACTAGTATATCAAACACACTGTGATTGAGTGAGGAGGAGATACTAGTATATCAAACACACTGTGATTGAGTGAGGAGGAGATACTAGTATATCAAACACACTGTGATTGAGTGAGGAGGAGATACTAGTATATCAAACACACTGTGATTGAGTGAGGAGGAGATACTAGTATCCCAAACACACTGTGATTGAGTGAGGAGGAGATACTAGTATATCAAACACACTGTGATTGAGTGAGGAGGAGATACTAGTATATCAAACACACTGTGATTGAGTGAGGAGGAGATACTAGTATATCAAACACACTGTGATTGAGTGAGGAGGAGATACTAGTATATCAAACACACTGTGATTGAGTGAGGAGGAGATACTAGTATATCAAACACACTGTGATTGAGTGAGGAGGAGATACTAGTATATCAAACACACTGTGATTGAGTGAGGAGGAGATACTAGTATATCAAACACACTGTGATTGAGTGAGGAGGAGATACTAGTATATCAAACACACTGTGATTGAGTGAGGAGGAGATACTAGTATATCAAACACACTGTGATTGAGTGAGGAGGAGATACTAGTATATCAAACACACTGTGATTGAGTGAGGAGGAGATACTAGTATATCAAACACACTGTGATTGAGTGAGGAGGAGATACTAGTATATCAAACACACTGTGATTGAGTGAGGAGGAGATACTAGTATATCAAACACACTGTGATTGAGTGAGGAGGAGATACTAGTATATCAAACACACTGTGATTGAGTGAGGAGGAGATACTAGTATATCAAACACACTGTGATTGAGTGAGGAGGAGATACTAGTATATCAAACACACTGTGATTGAGTGAGGAGGAGATACTAGTATATCAAACACACTGTGATTGAGTGAGGAGGAGATACTAGTATATCAAACACACTGTGATTGAGTGAGGAGGAGATACTAGTATATCAAACACACTGTGATTGAGTGAGGAGGAGATACTAGTATATCAAACACACTGTGATTGAGTGAGGAGGAGATACTAGTATATCAAACACACTGTGATTGAGTGAGGAGGAGATACTAGTATATCAAACACACTGTGATTGAGTGAGGAGGAGATACTAGTATATCAAACACACTGTGATTGAGTGAGGAGGAGATACTAGTATATCAAACACACTGTGATTGAGTGAGGAGGAGATACTAGTATATCAAACACACTGTGATTGAGTGAGGAGGAGATACTAGTATATCAAACACACTGTGATTGAGTGAGGAGGAGATACTAGTATATCAAACACACTGTGATTGAGTGAGGAGGAGATACTAGTATATCAAACACACTGTGATTGAGTGAGGAGGAGATACTAGTATATCAAACACACTGTGATTGAGTGAGGAGGAGATACTAGTATATCAAACACACTGTGATTGAGTGAGGAGGAGATACTAGTATATCAAACACACTGTGATTGAGTGAGGAGGAGATACTAGTATATCAAACACACTGTGATTGAGTGAGGAGGAGATACTAGTATCCCAAACACACTGTGATTGAGTGAGGAGGAGATACTAGTATATCAAACACACTGTGATTGAGTGAGGAGGAGATACTAGTATATCAAACACACTGTGATTGAGTGAGGAGGAGATACTAGTATATCAAACACACTGTGATTGAGTGAGGAGGAGATACTAGTATATCAAACACACTGTGATTGAGTGAGGAGGAGATACTAGTATATCAAACACACTGTGATTGAGTGAGGAGGAGATACTAGTATATCAAACACACTGTGATTGAGTGAGGAGGAGATACTAGTATATCAAACACACTGTGATTGAGTGAGGAGGAGATACTAGTATATCAAACACACTGTGATTGAGTGAGGAGGAGATACTAGTATATCAAACACACTGTGATTGAGTGAGGAGGAGATACTAGTATATCAAACACACTGTGATTGAGTGAGGAGGAGATACTAGTATATCAAACACACTGTGATTGAGTGAGGAGGAGATACTAGTATATCAAACACACTGTGATTGAGTGAGGAGGAGATACTAGTATATCAAACACACTGTGATTGAGTGAGGAGGAGATACTAGTATATCAAACACACTGTGATTGAGTGAGGAGGAGATACTAGTATATCAAACACACTGTGATTGAGTGAGGAGGAGATACTAGTATATCAAACACACTGTGATTGAGTGAGGAGGAGATACTAGTATATCAAACACACTGTGATTGAGTGAGGAGGAGATACTAGTATATCAAACACACTGTGATTGAGTGAGGAGGAGATACTAGTATATCAAACACACTGTGATTGAGTGAGGAGGAGATACTAGTATATCAAACACACTGTGATTGAGTGAGGAGGAGATACTAGTATATCAAACACACTGTGATTGAGTGAGGAGGAGATACTAGTATATCAAACACACTGTGATTGAGTGAGGAGGAGATACTAGTATATCAAACACACTGTGATTGAGTGAGGAGGAGATACTAGTATATCAAACACACTGTGATTGAGTGAGGAGGAGATACTAGTATATCAAACACACTGTGATTGAGTGAGGAGGAGATACTAGTATATCAAACACACTGTGATTGAGTGAGGAGGAGATACTAGTATATCAAACACACTGTGATTGAGTGAGGAGGAGATACTAGTATATCAAACACACTGTGATTGAGTGAGGAGGAGATACTAGTATATCAAACACACTGTGATTGAGTGAGGAGGAGATACTAGTATGATTGAGTGAGTGAGGAGGAGATACTAGTATATCAAACACACTGTGATTGAGTGAGGAGGAGATACTAGTATATCAAACACACTGTGATTGAGTGAGGAGGAGATACTAGTATATCAAACACACTGTGATTGAGTGAGGAGGAGATACTAGTATATCAAACACACTGTGATTGAGTGAGGAGGAGATACTAGTATCCCAAACACACTGTGATTGAGTGAGGAGGAGATACTAGTATATCAAACACACTGTGATTGAGTGAGGAGGAGATACTAGTATATCAAACACACTGTGATTGAGTGAGGAGGAGATACTAGTATATCAAACACACTGTGATTGAGTGAGGAGGAGATACTAGTATATCAAACACACTGTGATTGAGTGAGGAGGAGATACTAGTATATCAAACACACTGTGATTGAGTGAGGAGGAGATACTAGTATATCAAACACACTGTGATTGAGTGAGGAGGAGATACTAGTATATCAAACACACTGTGATTGAGTGAGGAGGAGATACTAGTATATCAAACACACTGTGATTGAGTGAGGAGGAGATACTAGTATATCAAACACACTGTGATTGAGTGAGGAGGAGATACTAGTATATCAAACACACTGTGATTGAGTGAGGAGGAGATACTAGTATATCAAACACACTGTGATTGAGTGAGGAGGAGATACTAGTATCCCAAACACACTGTGATTGAGTGAGGAGGAGATACTAGTATATCAAACACACTGTGATTGAGTGAGGAGGAGATACTAGTATATCAAACACACTGTAGGAGATACTAGTATATCAAACACACTGTGATTGAGTGAGGAGGAGATACTAGTATATCAAACACACTGTGATTGAGTGAGGAGGAGATACTAGTATATCAAACACACTGTGATTGAGTGAGGAGGAGATACTAGTATCCCAAACACACTGTGATTGAGTGAGGAGGAGATACTAGTATATCAAACACACTGTGATTGAGTGAGGAGGAGATACTAGTATATCAAACACACTGTGATTGAGTGAGGAGGAGATACTAGTATATCAAACACACTGTGATTGAGTGAGGAGGAGATACTAGTATATCAAACACACTGTGATTGAGTGAGGAGGAGATACTAGTATATCAAACACACTGTGATTGAGTGAGGAGGAGATACTAGTATATCAAACACACTGTGATTGAGTGAGGAGGAGATACTAGTATATCAAACACACTGTGATTGAGTGAGGAGGAGATACTAGTATATCAAACACACTGTGATTGAGTGAGGAGGAGATACTAGTATATCAAACACACTGTGATTGAGTGAGGAGGAGATACTAGTATATCAAACACACTGTGATTGAGTGAGGAGGAGATACTAGTATATCAAACACACTGTGATTGAGTGAGGAGGAGATACTAGTATATCAAACACACTGTGATTGAGTGAGGAGGAGATACTAGTATATCAAACACACTGTGATTGAGTGAGGAGGAGATACTAGTATATCAAACACACTGTGATTGAGTGAGGAGGAGATACTAGTATATCAAACACACTGTGATTGAGTGAGGAGGAGATACTAGTATATCAAACACACTGTGATTGAGTGAGGAGGAGATACTAGTATATCAAACACACTGTGATTGAGTGAGGAGGAGATACTAGTATCCCAAACACACTGTGATTGAGTGAGGAGGAGATACTAGTATATCAAACACACTGTGATTGAGTGAGGAGGAGATACTAGTATATCAAACACACTGTGATTGAGTGAGGAGGAGATACTAGTATATCAAACACACTGTGATTGAGTGAGGAGGAGATACTAGTATATCAAACACACTGTGATTGAGTGAGGAGGAGATACTAGTATATCAAACACACTGTGATTGAGTGAGGAGGAGATACTAGTATATCAAACACACTGTGATTGAGTGAGGAGGAGATACTAGTATATCAAACACACTGTGATTGAGTGAGGAGGAGATACTAGTATATCAAACACACTGTGATTGAGTGAGGAGGAGATACTAGTATATCAAACACACTGTGATTGAGTGAGGAGGAGATACTAGTATATCAAACACACTGTGATTGAGTGAGGAGGAGATACTAGTATATCAAACACACTGTGATTGAGTGAGGAGGAGATACTAGTATCCCAAACACACTGTGATTGAGTGAGGAGGAGATACTAGTATATCAAACACACTGTGATTGAGTGAGGAGGAGATACTAGTATATCAAACACACTGTGATTGAGTGAGGAGGAGATACTAGTATATCAAACACACTGTGATTGAGTGAGGAGGAGATACTAGTATATCAAACACACTGTGATTGAGTGAGGAGGAGATACTAGTATATCAAACACACTGTGATTGAGTGAGGAGGAGATACTAGTATATCAAACACACTGTGATTGAGTGAGGAGGAGATACTAGTATATCAAACACACTGTGATTGAGTGAGGAGGAGATACTAGTATATCAAACACACTGTGATTGAGTGAGGAGGAGATACTAGTATCCCAAACACACTGTGATTGAGTGAGGAGGAGATACTAGTATATCAAACACACTGTGATTGAGTGAGGAGGAGATACTAGTATATCAAACACACTGTGATTGAGTGAGGAGGAGATACTAGTATATCAAACACACTGTGATTGAGTGAGGAGGAGATACTAGTATATCAAACACACTGTGATTGAGTGAGGAGGAGATACTAGTATATCAAACACACTGTGATTGAGTGAGGAGGAGATACTAGTATATCAAACACACTGTGATTGAGTGAGGAGGAGATACTAGTATATCAAACACACTGTGATTGAGTGAGGAGGAGATACTAGTATATCAAACACACTGTGATTGAGTGAGGAGGAGATACTAGTATATCAAACACACTGTGATTGAGTGAGGAGGAGATACTAGTATATCAAACACACTGTGATTGAGTGAGGAGGAGATACTAGTATATCAAACACACTGTGATTGAGTGAGGAGGAGATACTAGTATATCAAACACACTGTGATTGAGTGAGGAGGAGATACTAGTATATCAAACACACTGTGATTGAGTGAGGAGGAGATACTAGTATATCAAACACACTGTGATTGAGTGAGGAGGAGATACTAGTATATCAAACACACTGTGATTGAGTGAGGAGGAGATACTAGTATATCAAACACACTGTGATTGAGTGAGGAGGAGATACTAGTATATCAAACACACTGTGATTGAGTGAGGAGGAGATACTAGTATATCAAACACACTGTGATTGAGTGAGGGGAGATACTAGTATATCAAACACACTGTGATTGAGTGAGGAGGAGATACTAGTATATCAAACACACTGTGATTGAGTGAGGAGGAGATACTAGTATATCAAACACACTGTGATTGAGTGAGGAGGAGATACTAGTATATCAAACACACTGTGATTGAGTGAGGAGGAGATACTAGTATCCCAAACACACTGTGATTGAGTGAGGAGGAGATACTAGTATATCAAACACACTGAGTGAGGAGGAGATACTAGTATATCAAACACACTGTGATTGAGTGAGGAGGAGATACTAGTATATCAAACACACTGTGATTGAGTGAGGAGGAGATACTAGTATATCAAACACACTGTGATTGAGTGAGGAGGAGATACTAGTATATCAAACACACTGTGATTGAGTGAGGAGGAGATACTAGTATATCAAACACACTGTGATTGAGTGAGGAGGAGATACTAGTATATCAAACACACTGTGATTGAGTGAGGAGGAGATACTAGTATATCAAACACACTGTGATTGAGTGAGGAGGAGATACTAGTATATCAAACACACTGTGATTGAGTGAGGAGGAGATACTAGTATATCAAACACACTGTGATTGAGTGAGGAGGAGATACTAGTATATCAAACACACTGTGATTGAGTGAGGAGGAGATACTAGTATATCAAACACACTGTGATTGAGTGAGGAGGAGATACTAGTATATCAAACACACTGTGATTGAGTGAGGAGGAGATACTAGTATATCAAACACACTGTGATTGAGTGAGGAGGAGATACTAGTATATCAAACACACTGTGATTGAGTGAGGAGGAGATACTAGTATATCAAACACACTGTGATTGAGTGAGGAGGAGATACTAGTATATCAAACACACTGTGATTGAGTGAGGAGGAGATACTAGTATATCAAACACACTGTGATTGAGTGAGGAGGAGATACTAGTATATCAAACACACTGTGATTGAGTGAGGAGGAGATACTAGTATATCAAACACACTGTGATTGAGTGAGGAGGAGATACTAGTATATCAAACACACTGTGATTGAGTGAGGAGGAGATACTAGTATATCAAACACACTGTGATTGAGTGAGGAGGAGATACTAGTATATCAAACACACTGTGATTGAGTGAGGAGGAGATACTAGTATATCAAACACACTGTGATTGAGTGAGGAGGAGATACTAGTATATCAAACACACTGTGATTGAGTGAGGAGGAGATACTAGTATATCAAACACACTGTGATTGAGTGAGGAGGAGATACTAGTATATCAAACACACTGTGATTGAGTGAGGAGGAGATACTAGTATATCAAACACACTGTGATTGAGTGAGGAGGAGATACTAGTATATCAAACACACTGTGATTGAGTGAGGAGGAGATACTAGTATATCAAACACACTGTGATTGAGTGAGGAGGAGATACTAGTATATCAAACACACTGTGATTGAGTGAGGAGGAGATACTAGTATATCAAACACACTGTGATTGAGTGAGGAGGAGATACTAGTATATCAAACACACTGTGATTGAGTGAGGAGGAGATACTAGTATATCAAACAACTGTGATTGAGTGAGGAGGAGATACTAGTATATCAAACACACTGTGATTGAGTGAGGAGGAGATACTAGTATATCAAACACACTGTGATTGAGTGAGGAGGAGATACTAGTATATCAAACACACTGTGATTGAGTGAGGAGGAGATACTAGTATATCAAACACACTGTGATTGAGTGAGGAGGAGATACTAGTATATCAAACACACTGTGATTGAGTGAGGAGGAGATACTAGTATATCAAACACACTGTGATTGAGTGAGGAGGAGATACTAGTATATCAAACACACTGTGATTGAGTGAGGAGGAGATACTAGTATATCAAACACACTGTGATTGAGTGAGGAGGAGATACTAGTATATACTGTGATTGAGTGAGGAGGAGATACTAGTATATCAAACACACTGTGATTGAGTGAGGAGGAGATACTAGTATATCAAACACACTGTGATTGAGTGAGGAGGAGATACTAGTATATCAAACACACTGTGATTGAGTGAGGAGGAGATACTAGTATATCAAACACACTGTGATTGAGTGAGGAGGAGATACTAGTATATCAAACACACTGTGATTGAGTGAGGAGGAGATACTAGTATATCAAACACACTGTGATTGAGTGAGGAGGAGATACTAGTATATCAAACACACTGTGATTGAGTGAGGAGGAGATACTAGTATATCAAACACACTGTGATTGAGTGAGGAGGAGATACTAGTATATCAAACACACTGTGATTGAGTGAGGAGGAGATACTAGTATATCAAACACACTGTGATTGAGTGAGGAGGAGATACTAGTATATCAAACACACTGTGATTGAGTGAGGAGGAGATACTAGTATATCAAACACACTGTGATTGAGTGAGGAGGAGATACTAGTATATCAAACACACTGTGATTGAGTGAGGAGGAGATACTAGTATATCAAACACACTGTGATTGAGTGAGGAGGAGATACTAGTATATCAAACACACTGTGATTGAGTGAGGAGGAGATACTAGTATATCAAACACACTGTGATTGAGTGAGGAGGAGATACTAGTATATCAAACACACTGTGATTGAGTGAGGAGGAGATACTAGTATATCAAACACACTGTGATTGAGTGAGGAGGAGATACTAGTATATCAAACACACTGTGATTGAGTGAGGAGGAGATACTAGTATATCAAACACACTGTGATTGAGTGAGGAGGAGATACTAGTATATCAAACACACTGTGATTGAGTGAGGAGGAGATACTAGTATATCAAACACACTGTGATTGAGTGAGGAGGAGATACTAGTATATCAAACACACTGTGATTGAGTGAGGAGGAGATACTAGTATATCAAACACACTGTGATTGAGTGAGGAGGAGATACTAGTATATCAAACACACTGTGATTGAGTGAGGAGGAGATACTAGTATATCAAACACACTGTGATTGAGTGAGGAGGAGATACTAGTATATCAAACACACTGTGATTGAGTGAGGAGGAGATACTAGTATATCAAACACACTGTGATTGAGTGAGGAGGAGATACTAGTATATCAAACACACTGTGATTGAGTGAGGAGGAGATACTAGTATATCAAACACACTGTGATTGAGTGAGGAGGAGATACTAGTATATCAAACACACTGTGATTGAGTGAGGAGGAGATACTAGTATATCAAACACACTGTGATTGAGTGAGGAGGAGATACTAGTATATCAAACACACTGTGATTGAGTGAGGAGGAGATACTAGTATATCAAACACACTGTGATTGAGTGAGGAGGAGATACTAGTATATCAAACACACTGTGATTGAGTGAGGAGGAGATACTAGTATATCAAACACACTGTGATTGAGTGAGGAGGAGATACTAGTATCCCAAACACACTGTGATTGAGTGAGGAGGAGATACTAGTATATCAAACACACTGTGATTGAGTGAGGAGGAGATACTAGTATATCAAACACACTGTGATTGAGTGAGGAGGAGATACTAGTATATCAAACACACTGTGATTGAGTGAGGAGGAGATACTAGTATATCAAACACACTGTGATTGAGTGAGGAGGAGATACTAGTATATCAAACACAAACACACTGTGATTGAGTGAGGAGGAGATACTAGTATATCAAACACACTGTGATTGAGTGAGGAGGAGATACTAGTATATCAAACACACTGTGATTGAGTGAGGAGGAGATACTAGTATATCAAACACACTGTGATTGAGTGAGGAGGAGATACTAGTATATCAAACACACTGTGATTGAGTGAGGAGGAGATACTAGTATATCAAACACACTGTGATTGAGTGAGGAGGAGATACTAGTATATCAAACACACTGTGATTGAGTGAGGAGGAGATACTAGTATATCAAACACACTGTGATTGAGTGAGGAGGAGATACTAGTATATCAAACACACTGTGATTGAGTGAGGAGGAGATACTAGTATATCAAACACACTGTGATTGAGTGAGGAGGAGATACTAGTATATCAAACACACTGTGATTGAGTGAGGAGGAGATACTAGTATATCAAACACACTGTGATTGAGTGAGGAGGAGATACTAGTATATCAAACACACTGTGATTGAGTGAGGAGGAGATACTAGTATATCAAACACACTGTGATTGAGTGAGGAGGAGATACTAGTATATCAAACACACTGTGATTGAGTGAGGAGGAGATACTAGTATATCAAACACACTGTGATTGAGTGAGGAGGAGATACTAGTATATCAAACACACTGTGATTGAGTGAGGAGGAGATACTAGTATATCAAACACACTGTGATTGAGTGAGGAGGAGATACTAGTATATCAAACACACTGTGATTGAGTGAGGAGGAGATACTAGTATATCAAACACACTGTGATTGAGTGAGGAGGAGATACTAGTATCCCAAACACACTGTGATTGAGTGAGGAGGAGATACTAGTATATCAAACACACTGTGATTGAGTGAGGAGGAGATACTAGTATATCAAACACACTGTGATTGAGTGAGGAGGAGATACTAGTATATCAAACACACTGTGATTGAGTGAGGAGGAGATACTAGTATATCAAACACACTGTGATTGAGTGAGGAGGAGATACTAGTATATCAAACACACTGTGATTGAGTGAGGAGGAGATACTAGTATATCAAACACACTGTGATTGAGTGAGGAGGAGATACTAGTATATCAAACACACTGTGATTGAGTGAGGAGGAGATACTAGTATATCAAACACACTGTGATTGAGTGAGGAGGAGATACTAGTATATCAAACACACTGTGATTGAGTGAGGAGGAGATACTAGTATATCAAACACACTGTGATTGAGTGAGGAGGAGATACTAGTATATCAAACACACTGTGATTGAGTGAGGAGGAGATACTAGTATATCAAACACACTGTGATTGAGTGAGGAGGAGATACTAGTATATCAAACACACTGTGATTGAGTGAGGAGGAGATACTAGTATATCAAACACACTGTGATTGAGTGAGGAGGAGATACTAGTATATCAAACACACTGTGATTGAGTGAGGAGGAGATACTAGTATATCAAACACACTGTGATTGAGTGAGGAGGAGATACTAGTATCCCAAACACACTGTGATTGAGTGAGGAGGAGATACTAGTATATCAAACACACTGTGATTGAGTGAGGAGGAGATACTAGTATATCAAACACACTGTGATTGAGTGAGGAGGAGATACTAGTATATCAAACACACTGTGATTGAGTGAGGAGGAGATACTAGTATATCAAACACACTGTGATTGAGTGAGGAGGAGATACTAGTATATCAAACACACTGTGATTGAGTGAGGAGGAGATACTAGTATATCAAACACACTGTGATTGAGTGAGGAGGAGATACTAGTATCCCAAACACACTGTGATTGAGTGAGGAGGAGATACTAGTATCCCAAACACACTGTGATTGAGTGAGGAGGAGATACTAGTATATCAAACACACTGTGATTGAGTGAGGAGGAGATACTAGTATATCAAACACACTGTGATTGAGTGAGGAGGAGATACTAGTATATCAAACACACTGTGATTGAGTGAGGAGGAGATACTAGTATATCAAACACACTGTGATTGAGTGAGGAGGAGATACTAGTATATCAAACACACTGTGATTGAGTGAGGAGGAGATACTAGTATATCAAACACACTGTGATTGAGTGAGGAGGAGATACTAGTATATCAAACACACTGTGATTGAGTGAGGAGGAGATACTAGTATATCAAACACACTGTGATTGAGTGAGGAGGAGATACTAGTATATCAAACACACTGTGATTGAGTGAGGAGGAGATACTAGTATATCAAACACACTGTGATTGAGTGAGGAGGAGATACTAGTATATCAAACACACTGTGATTGAGTGAGGAGGAGATACTAGTATATCAAACACACTGTGATTGAGTGAGGAGGAGATACTAGTATATCAAACACACTGTGATTGAGTGAGGAGGAGATACTAGTATATCAAACACACTGTGATTGAGTGAGGAGGAGATACTAGTATCCCAAACACACTGTGATTGAGTGAGGAGGAGATACTAGTATATCAAACACACTGTGATTGAGTGAGGAGGAGATACTAGTATATCAAACACACTGTGATTGAGTGAGGAGGAGATACTAGTATATCAAACACACTGTGATTGAGTGAGGAGGAGATACTAGTATATCAAACACACTGTGATTGAGTGAGGAGGAGATACTAGTATATCAAACACACTGTGATTGAGTGAGGAGGAGATACTAGTATCCCAAACACACTGTGATTGAGTGAGGAGGAGATACTAGTATATCAAACACACTGTGATTGAGTGAGGAGGAGATACTAGTATATCAAACACACTGTGATTGAGTGAGGAGGAGATACTAGTATATCAAACACACTGTGATTGAGTGAGGAGGAGATATCTACTGTGATTATATCAAACACACTGTGATTGAGTGAGGAGGAGATACTAGTATATCAAACACACTGTGATTGAGTGAGGAGGAGATACTAGTATATCAAACACACTGTGATTGAGTGAGGAGGAGATACTAGTATATCAAACACACTGTGATTGAGTGAGGAGGAGATACTAGTATATCAAACACACTGTGATTGAGTGAGGAGGAGATACTAGTATATCAAACACACTGTGATTGAGTGAGGAGGAGATACTAGTATATCAAACACACTGTGATTGAGTGAGGAGGAGATACTAGTATATCAAACACACTGTGATTGAGTGAGGAGGAGATACTAGTATATCAAACACACTGTGATTGAGTGAGGAGGAGATACTAGTATATCAAACACACTGTGATTGAGTGAGGAGGAGATACTAGATCAAACACACTGTGATTGAGTGAGGAGGAGATACTAGTATATCAAACACACTGTGATTGAGTGAGGAGGAGATACTAGTATATCAAACACACTGTGATTGAGTGAGGAGGAGATACTAGTATATCAAACACACTGTGATTGAGTGAGGAGGAGATACTAGTATATCAAACACACTGTGATTGAGTGAGGAGGAGATACTAGTATCAAACACACTGTGATTGAGTGAGGAGGAGATACTAGTATATCAAACACACTGTGATTGAGTGAGGAGGAGATACTAGTATATCAAACACACTGTGATTGAGTGAGGAGGA
Organism: Polyodon spathula; assembly: GCF_017654505.1. Taxonomy (NCBI): domain Eukaryota; kingdom Metazoa; phylum Chordata; class Actinopteri; order Acipenseriformes; family Polyodontidae; genus Polyodon; species Polyodon spathula. The sequence continues at coordinate 2,783,521 of NC_054538.1, read as the reverse complement.
GATACTAGTATATCAAACACACTGTGATTGAGTGAGGAGGAGATACTAGTATATCAAACACACTGTGATTGAGTGAGGAGGAGATACTAGTATATCAAACACACTGTGATTGAGTGAGGAGGAGATACTAGTATATCAAACACACTGTGATTGAGTGAGGAGGAGATACTAGTATATCAAACACACTGTGATTGAGTGAGGAGGAGATACTAGTATATCAAACAACTGTGATTGAGTGAGGAGGAGATACTAGTATATCAAACACACTGTGATTGAGTGAGGAGGAGATACTAGTATATCAAACACACTGTGATTGAGTGAGGAGGAGATACTAGTATATCAAACACACTGTGATTGAGTGAGGAGGAGATACTAGTATATCAAACACACTGTGATTGAGTGAGGAGGAGATACTAGTATATCAAACACACTGTGATTGAGTGAGGAGGAGATACTAGTATATCAAACACACTGTGATTGAGTGAGGAGGAGATACTAGTATATCAAACACACTGTGATTGAGTGAGGAGGAGATACTAGTATATCAAACACACTGTGATTGAGTGAGGAGGAGATACTAGTATATCAAACACACTGTGATTGAGTGAGGAGGAGATACTAGTATATCAAACACACTGTGATTGAGTGAGGAGGAGATACTAGTATATCAAACACACTGTGATTGAGTGAGGAGGAGATACTAGTATATCAAACACACTGTGATTGAGTGAGGAGGAGATACTAGTATATCAAACACACTGTGATTGAGTGAGGAGGAGATACTAGTATATCAAACACACTGTGATTGAGTGAGGAGGAGATACTAGTATCCCAAACACACTGTGATTGAGTGAGGAGGAGATACTAGTATCCCAAACACACTGTGATTGAGTGAGGAGGAGATACTAGTATATCAAACACACTGTGATTGAGTGAGGAGGAGATACTAGTATATCAAACACACTGTGATTGAGTGAGGAGGAGATACTAGTATATCAAACACACTGTGATTGAGTGAGGAGGAGATACTAGTATATCAAACACACTGTGATTGAGTGAGGAGGAGATACTAGTATATCAAACACACTGTGATTGAGTGAGGAGGAGATACTAGTATATCAAACACACTGTCATTGAGTGAGGAGGAGATACTAGTATATCAAACACACTGTGATTGAGTGAGGAGGAGATACTAGTATATCAAACACACTGTGATTGAGTGAGGAGGAGATACTAGTATATCAAACACACTGTGATTGAGTGAGGAGGAGATACTAGTATCCCAAGCACACTGTGATTGAGTGAGGAGGAGATTCTAGTATTTCATACACACTGTGATTGAGTGAGGATGAGATACTAGTATATTAAACACACTGTGATTGAGCGAGGAGGAGATACTAGTATATCAAACACACTGTGATTGAGTGAGGAGGAGATACTAGTATATCAAACACACTGTGATTGAGTGAGGAGGAGATACTAGTATATCAAACACACTGTGATTGAGTGAGGAGGAGATACTAGTATATCAAACACACTGTGATTGAGTGAGGAGGAGATACTAGTATATCAAACACACTGTGATTGAGTGAGGAGGAGATACTAGTATATCAAACACACTGTGATTGAGTGAGGAGGAGATACTAGTATATCAAACACACTGTGATTAAATGAGGAGGAGATACTAATATCCCAAACACACTGTATTTGAGTGAGGAGGAGATACTAGTATATCAAACGCACTGTGATTTAGTGAGGAGGAGATATTTGTATTCCAAGTCAACACTAGCAAAGAGGCAGGTCAGGCACTGCATGATTGACACCTGTTTTGTTTGCTGTAATTTTCCTTAGCTATTAAATCTCTGCCCTAGACCTATTTGGTCAGCTGCTGATGAAAAGAAAGAATACACTGAAAATGATGGCATTAAATAACAAAGCCCCTGGAACCTGTTGCACAATTAATACCAGGTTCCATGATGTAAATTGTGGATAAATATTTTACTCTAAAAGATGATTTTTGTTTTGGTAAATAAACATTGAAAAGGAGCAAGTTGAAAAAGAGGAACAAAAACAAAACATATCTGGTAGCATCATCTAAGTTGCCATATTGAATGGTTTATACAGTAGGTTTACAAATTCATACTAATTATGGGACTTGTGTTACAGTACTGACATCACTCTCAGGGTTGCAACATTGCAGCTCCTCCATCCAGGCAGACAGTTTATAATTTCCTATTTCCTCAGTTCAAGATGTGTTCCAGTATATTAAAGCGTCCATATAAATATAGAGAGATAGTAAGCAGGGCTTTTTGAAATTCAGAAGAGTAAGAGCTGCCACAGGGGTGTTTTACAATTCAGTTTTACAGTCACTGGCATGTATGATGGCTGAAACTGATACAGTCCTATGTGCCACAAATAACAGAAATGCAAGCCTCAGACAGGGTGATATTACATGCAACACAGGAAATGAAGTGTAACAGGGTGATGTGTTGCATGTGTTGGTCGTCACGGAATAACACTGAGGCAGACACAGATCATTGGTGTTGACTAGGGCTGGGACAATAGTGTTTCTTTTGCTATCGATGCACTGTTTTCATCAAGACTCGTTGCATCATTTTTTCATAAAGCAAAAGAAACATATAAACAATAAGTACATACATTTTCATCAAATCTAATCACAAAAAGGTAAACGTTACTCCAGTTGAACTTAAGTTAAAATTACACATTTCTAATTATTTATGTCTAGTTACACTGTCGTGAGGTTCCCCACAAAAAGTTAATAAAACTACAAATATTATTGTTTTAACTGTCTTGACAGCAAGCGGATTACAGGGAAAACAACTTTAACGGGGAACACAAGAATAACTATTAACAAGTCCGGTGTAACAAATTCTGTGCTCTCTCCAAAGCTTCATTTCTGTTTTTATTCAGAATTATTATGGCATCCACATTCTCCCGTTTCAAAGAAGAAGTTTTTTCACAAGCATCCCTGCTTTGCTGAACACACGCTCGCTCGTGACCGATGTTGCAGGGATACTAAACGTGCTCTTTGCCAAGGCTGCTAGGTTGGGAAAGGGTGTCTGGTTATTTTTCCACCAAATCAGGGGATCTTCGCTGATGTTTAATGGAGTTTCAGAAGCATAAATCGTCATTTCTTGTTGGATTAAGGTTTCCTTGAAGGAGTTGGTGTTTGTTGTCATCCACAAAGTAACAATTCCATTGCTTGTTCGATCTTCGTTTTCTTTTTAACAGGCAAGTCCTCTGTGCTGCACTCACTTGTACAGGCACGATTTCCGTCATTTTCGAGGTTGTCCTCCACCAGCCTCATTAGTTTGGAAGACAGTGCTTCAGACACACGGCCTTTGGCTTGTTCGGATATGAAAACCAAATGGTGAAATCGTGAGGTCAAGAAATGCCATAAAAAGCAGTGGCATAACCTCATTACTTGGGTCATTCAGCTGATGTAAACAAAATCTCTAAGACAAATTATGCACTAGCTTATCTCTCAAACTCTGTGTAACCGGAATTAGCAAATCAGTTGAATTTGAAGAAGACGATGTCTCCTGTTCATCAGGAACTTTAGTCAGTCTGTGTTTTATCCCTGTTGCAAGTGGGTAAAAAGAACTAGCCGTGATGTTTTTCTCTGCACTCAAAAGTACTGTAACCAGTTTGAATGGCTATAGTAGAGGTAGTATCTCAGCCATTAGCTTCCACTGCTCAGTCGTGAAATCTAAAATAGATGCGTCAGACTTTTTGGTCAAATCTAGGTTTGACAAAACAGCAATAACTGGCCATTTTAATTCAAGGCGGCGTTCAAAGCAATGGTAAAAACAAAAGTTAAAACAAAGCTAAAAATAAAAGTTTGCCACACAAAATGACGAGCACTAGTCCCACTAAAAGGAAAGCCCCAACTACCCTACGGTAACTCTACGGTAACCATCTCTATACTGTTTTGGGATCAACATCTCCTAAACTGACCTACTACTGTGGCTCCCAAAGTCCCAGCCTCCCAGCGTCATTGGGTCATTCTGAAGGACCTGGCTTGGCCCCGTATTCCAATCGAACGGTTCCAAGCAGTAATTCCTGCAGAGCAGACGCTCCCCTCCTTGATGTAAACAAACACATGCTTCCGCTTAGTGCCGTCTGTGTGCAATGGCCTTGCAGTAGTCTCAAACTGTGGCACAAACACTTTTTTAAAATCCGCGCAGGTTCCCTGGGTGGCCCCCCAGCCCATCCGGACCTTCTAATCCACTCAGCGCTGGTGAGCCTCACTACCCACTCAGTTGCCCAGTAATGTATCTCAGCTGCACACACTTGCGCAGGAACCAGCGACAGAGCTCCCTGTCACATGAAGTTATAGTGTTTGTGGCTGTAGCAACATGAAAATGAGGGGCTTGCATTTTTCAACACCTCGGTTATTTTAACATTTACCGTTTCACCTTTTAGATGTCAAGACACTTCTTTTTTAGAAGCTATTGGATTACAGACTACTGCAAAGTTACAACCGAATGTTCCACACATGTAGGATATACAGCAATGACTCCCAAGTGCTGATTGGAGAGCCAGTCACTTCCAGGATCTTTCATTCTTTTGTCAGATTCTCAGTAAGTTCCAACAAGATACATATATTTCAGAAACTATTCCTGTGTTTAGTTTATAACTGGCATTACCACAGAATCCGTTTGACTGGTGTGGCCTCTATACTCTTTAGAAGAAAACATGGCTTCCCACATGTGACAACCAAGCACACAAAGGAGCCAGGCCTGTTTGCACCAGCACTAGAGATTTTAACCTCATATGGCAAAAATGGCTACATTTGCAACAAACAGGGGTTGTATGCTTTGATTTTAGCACAATTTTTCCTGAAAACAATCTGTTTGACCTTGTAACAGTAACTCTGCACAACCAAAAGGCAGTTGCACTGTCCTCCCTAAGGAGATATTATTGGCCCTATTTAACATTATCAAATAAGTCAGCAGAGGTGTCAGTTTCAGACAGCAAAGTGACAGACAGCAAATGCAGGGATGGCAGAGGAATCAGTTTCACGAACAATCAGTTTACTGTTGTGAACAATAATATCAACAAATGCAAAAATGACAAAACAAAATACAAATGGGAATAGAACAAAAAACGAAAGGAGAATGAAGAAATGTAGAAAACTAATTTCAATAATGATAAAAAATAAATAGATAACTGTAGAGAGCAGGTAAGTGTGTTCAGAGGGTCTCCCATAAACCCACACTCACAAACACAATACACATACACACACAGAGAAAGTCAAAGGATAATTAAACAATTCTAGATGAAAAACAATGACTTATGAAACAATTACATTAACAGTCTCTATGGCAATGGTGGGAGAATGACAGGTAGGCCCAACAAGTCCAGTAGTTGCAGTGTAATTGAAATCCATACAAAGTAACAAAATAACAAAATCAAAAATACTGGAAACCAAATTAGCAAATAAACGTAGAAAAATCCAATAATCTCCCTGAATGATGATTCCCGAAATGAGTCAAGTAGACAAAACAGCGATGTTGAATGTAGAAGGTTAAGGAAAAAATTGGGATAGTTGAAAATGGTGAGCCGGTCAAGTTGTGATGGGCAGAATGGTATAACAATTAGTTAGAAAAAAATTGTGAGACTTAGAGAACTGCAGACTGTCACACATAAAAACAGCAAATATTAAACAGAACTTAAACAAGCAACAGTGAACAAAAGAAAAGAGTTTAGACAAAGTGCAAAAAAAAAAAAACATGCACCAGTTAAAAAGTTAAAGTACACTGAAATTAAGTTTGAAAAGATTTTTCTGTGACTAAGGGAGTCTCCCTCCAGCTCTAACTAACCAGCCTTTGAATAGGTGCTAGCTTCTTTTTCTTCTTCTTCTTCTTCTTCTGGTTAATCTATAGTGCGCATTCCATCAATTATTTAGATGATTAGCGCTCTCTATCTTTAATTTTTTTTTCACATAGACTTCCATTTCCTGCGACCCCAGCGGAATCACCAAATCAATCTCCTCTCTTTTAAACCCATTTTTTGCTGCAAAATCTACCATCTCATAGGTGCTAGCTTCTTAGGAGCTCTGAGATTTGAGAAGTGGATATTTGAATGGGCCACTGTGGAGAGAGAGTGAACAGAGGAGGTTTGCAAGAAACTATGGCGATTGAAGTTTTAACCTGGCCAGGGTGCTGACCCTACTTAAAGGGACAGGTGGGTGAGTTTGTCCACCCACATTATATAGCATTGGGCTTGATACAACCTTGTCCTTTTTTATTAAGACAAGGGTCTACAACAAACTTCAGTGTCAGGCCAATGTCATTTTATGGTAATTAAGGAGGGGCTATGCTAATATATGCTATTAATTAAACACAATGCCTAAAAAGGGTGTTAACAACAGCTTTGGAAGAGTCTTAGACTGATATTACAGAAATGTTCCTAATTTGCTTATCTAATCATTGCCATTTGGGTTTACAGTAGATATAACTGGAGCATCACCTCTGCTTTTATCTATGGGGATGGTTAAATGTAATTATTTGTTAAACGTTTCCATTAAGATTCCCGCAAAGCACAAAAGAGAGTGTTAATGTGTTAGACTAAAGTTGTGCCATTGCTATTAATTCCAGTCAAGTTTAGTTTTTGAACTGTGATCTATTCAGAGGATGACTCTTCAATTTGTTCCTTGAATCTGATGCATTTTAACCCATGGATAGATGTTAATTGTGCTAAACTGACAACAGCCAGCCCCTGCCAGGCATTCCATGCTTGGAACACGCATTTCCAAAATCTAGAAAACTAGAGTACGATGACAGTATGATGACATCAAAATTCTGGAAAAAGTATGAAAAAGTATGTTCTGGGTGTCAGAAGGTGTTGTAAACAATGTTGTGGTTTAAATAACGTATTTTAGTTAACATTTTAACCAACATTTCATGGGCCATGAGTTGGGGGTAGGGATAGGGCAGAAGAAGCAGAAGGGAGCGATAAGTAGGACAGAGTGCCGGCTAGAAAGGACTGGGCCTAGGATAGAAGAGCATGTGAGGCCCACTCTAGTAGCAGACCAGCAAAGCTGGACATGGAAGCTAGGATAGAAGGTGATCACTGACAGAGGGCAGCGATGGCGACACAACCCAGGGGCGAAGGACCCAGTAACTGAAACCGGATAGAAGGATGGTCACTGATTGAGGGCTGCAATGCTGAAACGAGCCCAGGGGTGAAGGACCCAGCAACCGAAGACAGGATACAGAAAGTGGTCACTGACTGAAGGCGGCGATGCCGACACGACCCAGGCCGAAGGACACAGCAACCGAAAACACATATGAGGGTTATGACTCCGGGAGCCGCCCCTCAGAGGAAGACGGTCCCGGAAGACCGGGACACGAACGGATATAGAGAGGGAGAGGTACCCAGAGTCTGAGACTTCTGTAAAGGGGCACTCGTTAGACCCCCAATTGGCCGAGACTTCACAGTGCCTGGGACCTTAAATAAGAACAAGGAATAGAGGTTAGTATGGGACTCGAGCATGAGTAGCCACGTCCCGAACTGAAACATAGTATAGAACAGAGCCTTGAGTAAGGCAAGATAAGCGCAGGAGCTGCAAAAGAACAGAGTGTGGCCGGGGGGTCCGGTTTGACTCACATGGTGAGAACCCCCCTGAAGGTCAAGAGAGTCGAGGAGAGAGGCCTGCTCTGGAGGTGAGGGTGGAGAGGAGGGAGGCCTGCTCAGAGGCAAGGGTGGAGAGGAGGGAGGTCTGCTCGGAGGCGAGGGTGGAGTCGAGGAGTGAGGCCTGCTCGGAAGCGAGGGTGGAGAGGAGGGAGCCATGCGAGGAGGCGAGGAGGGAGGCCTGCTCTGGAAGAGAGGGTGGAGGAATGGAGGGAGGTCTGCTCGAAGGCGAGGCGAGTGATGATAGGAGTGAGAGGAACAGATGGTCTGAGGAGGTGGGGGGGGGGGGGGTTCCTGCTGTGGAGATACCTTGAAAAGGGAGAAGGGGACTTGATACTTGATGGGTGAGTGGACCGACCGTGCTGAATTGATCCGTCTTGAGGTATGCAGCCAAGTGATGGAGTAAGCATGGAAGGTGGTCGAGAGGCAGCTGATCTCCATGGATAAATCATTGTAGGAGGAGAAGCGGCTTTTCTGAAGAGTGGAAATTAGCAAATAGAGAATATATGTTGATATAGACAGACAGGAAGGTGAGGCAGGGGGAAAGCTCTTAAGAATCCCACAGAGGGTCAGGCGGAATGCTGATATGGAGAGACTGGAGGGAGTTGGAGAGATTCCCTAGCACGGACCATGAGAGCCAGGTTTTGATTGAAGGGCTATGATTATTCGAATCTGGGCGCAGAGGATTGAAGACACTGAGCAGGCTATAGAATAGGAGCTCTTGAGCAAGGTGGAAGGCTGCAGACAGGTAATGCTGAGCAGATTGAAGGAGGTTACTGAGAGTAGCATTCAGTCAAATAGCATCTGGAGAAGCTGAGGATTCTGGATGGGGGTTGTGGAAGCAAATGGGACCAACTGACTGAACTTGGATACCGAAAGTACAGGCAGAAGGAGAGCTGGAACTGAGGGCTGAGGTGGCAGCTGGACTGAACGAACATGAATCGGCTATTGGGGAAGCATGGCACCTTTGTGTCCCATATTCTAGAAATGAGGGCAGAGATGAGATTTTCATAGATCTTTATATGTGTTAGTTAATACAGGATCTATCAGCGGTTTGCTACTATCATGTCTGCTTGAAATGGAAAAGGTAAACTCACATTGAGAGATTTGGGTTTCGCAACGCCAGTTATTCTCTTAATAGTGGAAATTCTTAGCTCATAATCAAGACAGATTTCCAGTCTTGTACCACGTCTCAAACCAAGTATTAGTGCTGTAACATTTGGGAGGATGAGTGGAGATATGAATAGGATTGCTGAGGAAGTGCCCTGTATTTTGATTAGATGGGGATTAGCTTAAGCCTTGATTGTGGGAATGCTGCCACGATCTGTGTACTGGAGGTAGGCTGGAGCTTTGTAGGCTCTGGAGAAGCTGCAGATTTAAACAGTAAACTAGAGCGACTTTTGCAGCTGCAGTAGTGAGCTGATCTGAAGAGGGAGTGGAGATCTGCTGTAGTGAGGAGCGATTAACAGTAGCGGGCGGGATCTGCTGAACAGAGCAGAGGTCTGAGGAATAAAACAATGGAGTGCTGTCAGTAGTGTGCAGAGGCCCAGCTGTGAGAGCAGAGATAGAGATAGAGAGAGATCTGCAATAGAGAATGGAGGACTACCATCGGTAGAGTGCGGTGGTCTGCTGCAGAGAGTTGGGATCTGCTGAATGCAGTAGATAATGGTCTTTCAGTGTTAAGGCAGATTTAGATGGAGCCAGAGATGGGGCTTCTTTTGGGCAGAGATGAAGATTGCAGAGATCTGAGACCACTGCAGAACCAGAGACGATGAAGAATGTGTTGCTCCGAGATGTCTGCAAAACCTATTGATTGGTCAGGAGCAGTTTATTGTCTATTGGGGATAGAAGGACATTGACTGGAACGTTGATAAATCGTAGGACATGGTTCCATGACTGACTAGCGGCTCGTGTTGATGAAATGATGACTTTGATGAAGTAGGTCGGATTGGAGGAGCAGCACCAGATGAGGAAACATGAATCTGGGAACAGGAATAAGGCACAGGAATGGATGCATGATGCAGGGAAACAGGACTATACTATGATGGTAGACACTGAACATCTCAAAAACAACTGAGTAAGGTTGCTTCATGACCAGGTCCTTGAAGAGGGGAAGAGTTGAAATTGGAGAATGTCAGTTGCTACAAAAGGTTGAGGAGGAGGGGGACTCCTGCGAATCCCTCGGAGTGACAACAAACTGCAGGAATGTATAGAAAAGCTGGAGCATGCGAGCTTCACAGTGATAGCAAACCAGCAGAGACTGTATAAAATGTGTGGTGTTATACTGCCACCTAGTGGTTATGATTAGAATTAACCATTGGCTTGAGTGAAGCCGGGTAGAATATATTTGGTTATTGTGATTAAAATCCTTGTCAGTGTAAAACAACAATTGCGTATTCTTTTAGATTTGAATATCTTCGTTACATGCTTTAGGACAGTTAGTCGTGTATATAAATACGTTAACACAGTATTTAGATGTCATAATTCGACGAGTTGAACGAGCCCTCACAGATTGTGAAAGCGCAGTAGCAGTAAGCCAGAAGATTGCAGTACTGAGACACGGAGCTTGCAGTGCCGGATGAAGCTGACTGGTCACCATGTCAACTTACCACTCCCTGCAGTCGCTTAGTGAGGGCGTTGCCGTGGTAGCCCGGGACTGAGAGGCGCCGGTGGAAAAGTTGCAGAACAGCAGTGTTGTTGGAGCATGTTATGACCAGTCGAAAGCACAAACCGCCACACGTTGAAATGGAGTATGAAATTGAATGGATAGGTCTTTAAAACATTGAAAGTAGCTAATAGAAATCCAGGGCAGGATCTTATGAAGGAACGATAAATTGTGCTGGCTCTGGGAGTGGAGGAGGGACGCTTGATTGCAAGCGAAGAGTAAAGGAATGTTCAGCTGACAGATCTTTGTGGTGGATTAAAAAGAGGAATTATGGCAAGGCAAACGCTGCCGACGGGAATGTCGCTGTCCTGTTGAAGGAGCTCTAGAGGTTTTAGTGGAGGGCCAGTCTGTCTAATAAAGACGCGGACGAGTTGAGAAATGAAGTTGCAGCTTGGACGGTGCTGTTGCTCGGCTGGAGGCTGGAAAGAGCAGGAAAGACTAACACTGGAGCTCCTTTAGCTGAATGGAGAAGCTGAATGATGAGAAGCAGCACTGGAACAGGTAGGAAAATATTTGATAATATCTTGGGAGAGCTGAGCAGAGAATTGACCTCTAGTGAAAAGCAACAAAGTGAAGCACGAAAAGACGGCGTCTGAGCGTTTACTACAAAAACGAAGCGCTAGACAGTGAAGGTGCAAATGATCAGGGCTTAAATAGAGAATAGGTATTAATTGACAGGAAATCGGAAGCCCCCTGCTGCACGCCCCCTGAACTACGCATGCTAACATTTATATATGTGTTGCCATTATTATCACATTGCCTCACTATATGTAAATATAATTTTTCATAATTTGTTGAAAGAGAAGGAACAATTCAGAGTATCAAGTTTATTATTATTAATATAGTCACTCTTAACTTGGCCTTAATTTACAATGGTTAAGCATGTTTAGTAAATGTCACTACTGTGGAGCAAAAAAGTAGTATTTCACTTCAATTAATTGTTTATGCTGTGATCCATGAGGCTGATTTGTCTTTTTCCTGACGCTGTGTAAATCCCCTTATCAGGAATATTGTGAGAGTTTTATGGCCTTCTCCAGACTCGATGGAGTCCCAGTGGTTATTTAATCAATTTGAATGTGTCCTCTGTGTAACCTTTATGTAATTATTATATGATTTGCATATGATACTCAATATCAGCTATTAGAATAAGAGGAGACATGAAAAGAAGCAGTTTTTACTGTTCTGCACAATCTGGATGAATAAAGTTTAACTGAATGATTTAAACAACTGTACACCTTTGGAAAGGTGGTTAAGAAGGGACATAATAATAATAATAATAATAATAATAATAATAATAATAATAATAATAATAATAATGAATTTCTGCATTGCCACAGAATTATCAAACAATATTGTATATAAATCAAACCAGAAGCTGCTGTTGAAATCTTAGAGCACAAAATATAGTAACGGTTTCTTTATTATTTCATTTAACTGGGTAAATGAGTCACAGGCAGCAGCGAAATGTTTTTTTTTTTTTTGTATTTGTTAAAACTGCCAGTTATGTGCAGATGTAGGAAAACTTGACAGCTGAATGAATAGAATCTGGCCAATGCTTACAGTAACCTGTCAGGGGCACTGTGTCTAATATCCACATGCACCAAGAGACTTATTACAAGAGATTTCTTAGAAGAATACAAAACTTAAAATGTATTTCAATTAAAATTCACATTCCTTCACTGAAATATATTCACATTTCCACATGACTGGCAATTGCACATGATGTGTGTGTGTTTTGGACCTACTTTTTTTAAGGGATCAAGCTGAATGATATAAACCCTGGTCTGTTTCTCACAAGTGAAACAAGACAAAGACTTCAACGCTAGTGAAAGATATGCTAAAGGAACATTGTTCTGGAACGCCTGTCCGTATCAATGTTACCAAAAGCATTTTCTTGCAAGTGTCACAAAAGATGAAGTGTGGTAAGGAGTGTGACAGGGCAGAAGCTGTGTGTTGTGTTGAGTTGGAAGGGAAGGAATTAATCTCTCCCTGCCAACGCCACATGTGAATGTGGCTGAATTGATGGGGCCTCTGTCCTGTCACAGGTAGTTAAAAAAGAATGTTGTCCTTTCCTTGCCAAACCTGTGTTCTGGCACAGAGCTGTGCCTCTGTTGCGCCTCTGCTCTTCTAATTTATGTCTAATGAAGTTACATCGTTAAACCTGTTTGTCATGAGAAACCTCGTGAAAAACATACAGGAGGAAAGGAAGAAATAAAACTGTCTTTCAAAAGTGCATGACTTGTTTTTATGTCCTCTGTTTTTCTGTTTAAGCCATTATCAGCAAGATCATGCATGCAAACAGTACTTCAAGCTTTTAATTTGTATTTACTCAAGGTTCAAGCATTACAGATACTATTACAATAGCCTTCAACCAGTGCTCTAGTTTTATAATTATAAACTGCATATTCTATCTTCCTACAGTGCCTAGATATGTTAATTAGATACACTATTGAGGGCTGATTCAAATAAACCACAAAGAGTTGTATTCCTTCAAAAAAGAGCAGAAAATGAAAATATGGATTCTGTGTAGCCTTGAAGAAATTGTTTGTTAAAGTACATAACAAACACCTGGCCAATGACTTCCTCAGATGTCCTTGTTGCTAGGTAGGAATCGGAGGTCCCATGATCACATGACTCATAGAAGTCCCAAAAGTTGCTGTAAGGTATGGACCTGTTTCTTTCCGAAGAAGTGAGGTTTATTCCATAACCAGGAATTTGAGACAAGCAAAGTGAATAGAATTGTGCTTGAGTTTAATACCTTTCAAAATTAATTATCTATTTCTTCAAGAAGTATTTTTCTGGTAACACTTTACATTCTGTCTGTATTTGTGTACTTACACATAGTTACAATGTTATCACAATATGCTTAACATGTATGACTTTTTTTTTAGCATGATATATGTAAGTACACAATTGTATCAGAAAACTGGCTAGGGTTAGGGTTAGATTTAAAGTTAGGGACAGTGGGTTAGGGTTAGGTTTAGAGTTATGATTAGGGTTAGGGTTGGTGTTAAGATTTTGTTATAGCATGCAAAAAAACTACACATTAAGTACAGTGCTGAGAAAAAGTTTGTAAACCCCAATCATAATTATGGAAATTCCATTGTTTTAATATGATATCCTTCTTGAATCAAAATTAAGTCTTTTCTTAAATCTCCAATAGGGTTTCTATTAACCAAATCCATATCTTTTGAAACTAAATGATGTATAAACAAGTCAAAAGTAGAGCTTTTTGGCCTCAATGAGAAACTTTGTTTGATGAAAACCAAACACTGCATTCAAACAGAAGAACCTCATCCCAACCATGTGATGGTTTTGGGCTGCTTTTTTTGCCTCAGAACCTAGCACCACTCTTAATGGTTACAAACATAAAAAGACCAGGAAAAAGTGCAACAAATTACATTGGAATCAACTTCAATGAGGAACAGCTTTACTACCCAGTAATTGTTGTTTAAAAACCATCCCCTGCTGTCCTCACTCAAATCGCAGTCTCTACGAGCTCGCTGCACACTGTAGCTTCTCCCCCTAAACCACTGAGCAGAAAGGGATACATTTCTGTGGCATGTAGACCACAGCATGCCGCTTCCTTACTTCAATCCCTCTAATGGAATACGAAACAAAGGTCTGCCAATCTTCTGTTTGTTAGGCTGACATTTTAATATGTTCCTGCTGTCATGGCAGCAGAAATGCTCCCCTGTAGCCTGTGGTCATATTGTTGAGTTCCTGCTGTAATTGGGGAAAAAGAAAAAGAAATTGCTGAAGATATTTGAATCAATTATTTAATCCAAAAAACATTAAAGTAACTATGAAAAGCACAGCTCCACACTAATGTCTAAACAGCCTGTACCTCTTGCAGAAAGCATTAGCTGTAGTTTTATAGATGGATGTAGTGCTGTGCAGTTCATATACAAATCACAAACTTGCATCACAATCTGTCATCCTTTTGATCTAACAGGACAACTAGTGTGACTTTTAAATGCAAACATGTGTTAAGGGACACTTGACAGTTGTGTAAATGGAATAATACATTACTAATGGACTGTTATGAAAGCTTTCATTTGCTGATATTAGTATGAGTCATTCTGCTTTGACAACTGTGGCTGAACAAACACCCAGAGATAGCAACACTAAATATGTTGTATTATACCTTCAGTGTTTCATTGTTTATAAAATACTCACTGCATACATCCTGGAAATAGTCACATTATTTATCAAAGTAAAAATTGATATTAAATCAGAAGGTGTAACGAGGGATTTCTTACATGTGTGTGGGTCGTCAATGCATAACAATCAGGTGCACAGATTTAATTAACACAAGTGTTGACACACTAATAAAGAAAAGAAAAGAAAAGAAAACAAAATAAAGCTCAAAATAAAAGTTTGCCACACAAGACGAGCGCTAGCCCCACTAAAAGGAATGTCCCGCTCCAGGAACCTACTACACTATGCACACACTCTGTACTGTTTGGGATCAACAGCCCCTAAACTGACCTACTTCTGTTCTTAATTAATTAATTGTAATTTCAGTCTAAAAGAAAACTGTATATCCTGATTATGTTACAAAGGTGAAAGTTATCAGCTTATGAAGTCTGGAGACTGTAAAAAACTGCAAAGCAATATAAGTTGCTAACAGTTTTTACTCAGTCATTCACCTTGGATGATGTTTGAAATTTCATGACACATATTTTTCAAAACAAATCTCCATGAAAAAAAAAAAAAAAACACCAACCCAAAATTAAACTATTCACACTTTGATAAATATGTGACATTAAACTTATAAATATGAATAATTAGAAGGGTTTATACCTTCATTGAGAGACATGGGTTTGGTTCACTGCTACTGAAGTTAATGCTGAGACTGGTGGCACTGACACTACAGCTGCAATTGGTATGGCTGGTGCTGCCACTGGTAAGACTAGTGCTGCCACTGCTGACACTGGTAAGACTGGTGCTGACACTGCTGAACTGGTAAGACTGGTGCTGACACTGCTGGACTGGTAAGACTGGTGCTGGCACTGCTGGGACTGGTAAGACTGGTGCTGACACTGCTGGGACTGGTAAGACTGATGTTGGCACTGCTGGGACTGGTAAGATTTCTGATACTAGTGCTAAGTGATCGGACTGCTGAGACTGTATGATGCCATGCTTACAAGCACTGATTTAAAAGGCTTTACTTTAAATACTGTATAGAGTTTGCCAATCCTTCTATGGCCTGGTCTATTGAAATGCTGTAACACTTCCTCCTGGGAAACTTTCTTGTCTCTGTGGACATATAGCAGGGCAAGGCCATTCAATCTATTTTCACCCACACTGCTGTGAGAGCAATCAAACATATCGAAACGATGCGCTCAGTTCAACTCTTTCTATGTCATGAACGTCTTTCTACGTCAGGAATCCGTTTCCTGCAGAAAAAACACTTCCGTATGGAGAATCTGCAATGTGGGTGATTTAAGTTGCAATTGCTGACAAATTAATCATGAATTATGAACTTGGCCGGAGACCTTGTCCCTGGGTGCTCAATGGCTAGCGAATACACAACAATATCATGCAATCCAGTGCCACGGATAGGAAGTGGCTCATAGGACACCTCCCCCAAAAAGACAAAGCCGCCAAACCATGAACCCAAAGTAGGAAAAGATGAATGAAAAGTAAGCAGCTGAGACAAGGGCCAGCCCCCTAGAGCATTAAATACACCGAGGTAGAACCCAGCTTCTCCAGCCTGCCATGCACCCTGCAGAAACTAAACACGAACTGTTAAAAAAAAAACGCTACTCGCTGGTAAGAGGAAACCTTAGAGAATCCATGGCTGAGGGAAGCCCTTCACGACACAAAAATAGGAGGCATGGCAAACACCTTTGCATCAGCAAAGGTCATTCAAAATGATCTAGGCAGCATTCAGCATTGTACTGCATGCAGGCAATAAAAAATGCTCATTATAAATACCATATGGGAGATTATGAAGAAGGAATCTATGAAAAAGATTTAGGAGTTTATGCTGACTCAGAAATGTCTTCATTAGACAGTTTTGGCTAGCTATTAAAAAAAAGGTCAGCAAAATGCTCAGATACTGTATATAGTGAAAAGTGTTGAATTTAAATCAAGGGAAGTAATGTTAAAACTGTACAATGCATTAGTAAGACCTCATCTAGAATATTATGCTCAGTTCTGGTCACCTTGCTACAAAAAGGATATTGTTGCTCTAGAAAGAGTGCAAAGAAAAGCGACTAGAATTATTCAGGGTTTAAAAGTCATGTCATATGCAGACAGGCTAAAAGAACTGAATCTATTCAGTCTTGAACAAAGAAGATTGCGTGGCGATCAAATGGCCTCCTTACATTTATAACCTTTCTTATGTTCTTATGTTCTTAATTGTCCGGGTCGTTACAATATATTTTTTAAATTTGAAAATAAAAATATATGAATGCATGACGACCTTTATGTACAAAAATCTTCACTAATATACAACTGAACATGAACTGTTGAGTATTTATTTTCATTTCATACAGTATTAAATGGCAGTGTTTATATCTGATAGTGAAAAAGAAATAAATAAATAAAGATAGATAAATTTGAATCAGCATAGATAATTCTCTGAAATTAAGGTTCCTTTTTGTCCAGTGGGGACCACAAATAGCATTACTCTCTTCAACCAGTATTGAGAGGAACCGCACTTCCTTGCGCCAGTAGGGACCACAATGAGCGTTACACTGACAGGAAACCAAAAAAATTCAGAGCTCGAGATCAGACTCTCATAATGATGATGATAATGATGAAGATGAATAATGATTCAAAAAATCTCCCATGTGCCGAGAATTCTCAGCTGCCTGACTTCATCTTTCAAAATACTGCTTGTTTGTGCAACCAATCATGTAGCACAGATAGTAACATAACACAATTGCAAACTGAAGGTTAAAGTTTCAAATTCCATGCATTGCAGGCATTTTTTATTTTAAAACAGAAATAATTCATTTAATACAAATTATATAGACGTCACAATAAGTGCATTCCCTAGTATATTTCCATGTTGACAAAACAAGTTAATTGTCATTAAACTCGGATGTCTCGTAATAGACATATGCAAGAATAAACGTGCCTGGGGTCTGCAAAAAAACAGATTTGGAGAAAAAGGAGGAGGAAATGTTTACCTTCCTTTGGCAACTTATTTCTCTTACTGTATGACAGGTATTGACTTGTTTGTTTTCAACATTTCACCCAGGAGTGTTGGGAACTACAAATTAAACATGAAATAGTGCTTTTGGCTGATTTATACTTTTGTTGCTCCAATACCCTGAAAACACGTACGCTATCCTTGCTGTATAATGTCTGGCAGTTCTCGCACTTGGCTGATAACTTGGCACCCTGAACGACCGTTCCTCTCAATGTCATGAATCAGTGAAGTTATCGTGACCCAAAACCAGCTGTCAATGACGCATCACAACCTGTAGTTTAAGAAGAAAATTATTCAAAGATTTCTTCACGCTTCCATTTTAAAACAACTCTGGGGCCAATCCTTGACCCTTGGAATCATTTATTTGTCCATATGGAGTTTTATGAGATCATCTAGTATTTTTTAAAAATATTTTAAAGTCGATGGAAGGCCTAGCACTGTTTGAAAAAAAAAAAAAGTATCCTCAGCTGGAAAAGATGTGTAGAAGCAATTACTGGCAGGCAGCATTACCCATGTATAATACAAGCCTTTACTGTTCCAGGAGGAAGGATGTAATAAAAACATACTGCCAACCCCTGTCACCAGCAACATATATCAAGACATTACATAAACACTGTGGAACTGGAGGGCATGCTCCCAGCACATCACTGTGGAACTGGAGACATGCTCCCAGCACATTACTGTGGAACTGGAGACATGCTCCCAGCACATTACTGTGGAACTGGAGACATGCTCCCAGCACATTACTGTTGAACTGGAGGGCATGCTCCCAGCACATCACTGTGGAACTGGAGACATGCTCCCAGCACATCACTGTGGAACTGGAGACATGCTCCCAGCACATTACTGTTGAACTGGAGGGCATGCTCCCAGCACATCACTGTGGAACTGGAGACATGCTCCCAGCACATTATTGTTGAACTGGAGGGCATGCTCCCAGCACATTACTGTTGAACTGGAGACATGCTCCCAGCACATTACTGTTGAACTGGAGACATGCTCCCAGCACATCACTGTGGAACTGGAGACATGCTCCCAGCACATCACTGTGGAACTGGAGGGCATGTTCCCAGCACATCACTGTTGAACTGGAGGGCATTTTCCCAGCACATCACTGTGGAACTGGGGGACATGCTCCCAGCACATCACTGTGGAACTGGAGGACATGCTCCCAGCACATCACTGTGGAACTGGAGACATGCTCCCAGCACATCACTGTGGAACTGGAGGGCATGTTCCCAGCACATCACTGTTGAACTGGAGGGCATTTTCCCAGCACATCACTGTGGAACTGGAGGACATGCTCCCAGCACATCACTGTGGAACTGGAGGACATGCTCCCAGCACATCACTGTGGAACTGGAGGGCATGCTCCCAGCACATTGTCATCTCACCACACATCCTGCACTCTGTGTGTTGTGAACAGAACCTTTCCTCCTTTGTGGTGAAAATGCCACATGTGAATGGAGCTGTGAGTTATTTGTTTCTTTCAAGCTGACCATCTGCCAAACTGCTTTGCTCAGCCACAAGGACTGCTGCAGAGTTAGATTAAGACCACATTGAGTTGTACGCTCCGTGCAAATTGATATGGTGCTATTGAGTACTGGTCCCCTGAGTAGCTAGGTGGAGCAACCACTCACTCTTAATTCTGCTTTGCCAGGAAGGGATACTGAATGCTAGTGAATGTTAAGTTTCTAAATTGTGTTAAGAATGATTCCACAAATCAAGCTTCTTATTGTTTATCAAAACAGTACTGTTACTAAGAATGTACATTATAAATCTCAATTATGACTCTGAGGGACCACAGGGTATTTTCCACATGTATACACAACTTAGATTAGTTGCATAGTTCCAACATTAAGCTGCACAATTTTCTATGATTATTAATCCTGTTGATAAAAATTAGTTGAGGTAGTCTTTGTCAAATACATTAACAAAGCCAGTCGATAAGTTTGAAATGGGAAAGATAATGTTTTGCAGCTTCTTTGAAAATCATGCTGCATGCTTTGACATGCTTGACTATAACAATGTGTACCAGTCCTTGAGCGCTTGGCATTTCTTCACCCAGGTGAATGTTGTTTAATTAAGTTAATTAATGAACATAATGAACAAGAAGTAAATTGGTGCTGCAGCCAGTGAACACAAAAAACAATAAAGCTAAAGGTTCTGCTGAAAACTCATTGTATCCTGTGTGGTATTAATAGAGCCATGCTGCTCTTAATGTCTCAGGACCAAATTAAATATTCCTCTACTGCAGAGTTATGTTACTCACTTAGAATGTTATAAATGGAATTGGCTCTAGATGGGAAAATAATGACTGCTCACTAAGAAAGGAAATGAGTCAGTGTACAGGTATACCCAGAGCAGATAGGGCTCCTACCAAGTCCAGTTAAAATGTTTTCCCATCAATCCGATGAGACGATGAGATGTTAAGTGTCTCTCAATCATTGTTCCTCAGAGTATTTATTTTATAAACTTGTCTCTGCTGAGTCAGCCCATGCCTGGAAGCCATTTCAAAGTTGTCCAGATCCAATGTTGCATGTTTAACCACTACATTTCTGCCAGTTTCTGCTTTCATTGAAGTGGAATATGTCAGCAGCCTTACACTGTTCTTACAGTTTTATAAGAATGAGACTTCCTGCAAGAGAAGGACTTTTGAATCTTCCTACAGGGCAGATTATTTATTTTAAGTGACTCATAGAACACAGCATGTCTTCTAATAAATAAAGTAGATCTTCGTGTTCATTAAAAGCAGAATATTTCAATCAATAGTAGGGTCAGTCTTCAAAGACATGCTAAACACAAAGAGAAGCTTTTTCATCTCCCGCTTCCGTTAGGGCAGTTCACTCAATTAAGCAGAGCTACTGATGTAGCTGGGCTTTCAGACTCCAGGCTTAATCAACCCACAGATATATAAGTAATGGGGTGCAGTGCTTTTATCTTTCCTCCCACAAAGTGCAAGAAGCATGATTCACTGTAAAAGATTCCCAAGAGTTGTGTGATAAAGTGGTTAACTGTTTTAACTGCTGTGCTCCTTCCCCCCAGCTCATGGTAACCTTGCTTCCCCTTGTCACCCCCCTCCCCCCAGCTCGTGGTAACCTTGCTTCCCCTTGTCGCCCCTCTCCCTCCAGCTCATGGTAACCTTGCTTCCCCTTGTCGCCCCCCTCCCTCCAGCTCATGGTAACCTTGCTTCCCCTTGTCGCCCCCCTCCCTCCAGCTCATGGTAACCTTGCTTCACCTTGTCTCTGTGACCCCGCAGTGTAATCTATACCATGCTGTTACAGGTGGTGCCCCATGAGGGTGAGGAAAGGTTACACATGTCCTATGCCCATAATGCACAGGAGCCGCACGCTTCTTTCTGTTCAGTGGTTAAGAAGCTTGTGGATGGTGTTGGTTCACACTAAGCATGTGACTGTTACTCTGGATGTGTTATACAACAAAGGCAGCATAAAAATTTCAGTTCAGTCATAAAGCTCATAAGCAGTTGTTATTGATACAAAGTTGTCTCCAAGACTATCTATTCCCATCTTACAACAGTGCAAGCCAATCTGTTATTATCTGTGAAACAGTAAAACAAAAACACATACTCAGGCAGCCAAGTCACTGGAATATAGCTCCATGAATTTGTTCCCACAAAATCTCAGCAAGTATGAACTATTCGTATCTTTACACAGTCATTTATAAATCTTAGCAAGTATAAACTATTAGTATCTTTACACATTCCTTGAGCCCCTCCATGTGGTACGTAGTTGTATAGCTTGCTTCATGGCCTGTTCTCAATTAAAGTGTCTTAATGAAATGCAACTGAAGTACATGAGCTACCAAAACAACTACAGTTAATCTGACCTACAGTAATGCACATTTGAAATGTTTGTCCTGCAGTAATACACATTTGAAAGGTTTTTTTTTTTTTTCAAAGCCAATAATAATCAAAGTGAGTCCTCAGTGAGCAATATCCAGCTCCAGTCTTCCTAGAGTCATAATATAAAGTCCCTTTATTGTGCTGCTGCCTTAGATTTTTTGTGTTTTAGAATGTATTTCCAGGTGAAGGGGAAGTTTTCCTGTGCTAATAGTTAGTGGGGTTCCTTAACCAGCTTACCCATTAACTTCTTTGCTGTTCAGTGAGGTCAGGTGAATACTACAATCTGTAACACAGGAGGTTAATGCAGCTGGTGCAGCTTCTCTAATCACTATTCTCAAATAACCCTGCTGTGATTGATCACGTGATCATCTGTAGAGCTACTGCACCAGTACAGCTTCTCTAATCACTATTCTCAAATAACCCTGCTGTGATTGATCACATGATCATCTGTAGAGCTACTGCACCAGTGCAGCTTCTCTAATCACTATTCTCAAATAACCCTGTTATGATTGACCACATGATCATCTGTAGAGCTACTGCACCAGTGCAGCTTCTCTAATCACTATTCTCAAATAACCCTGTTGTGATTGATCACATGATCATCTGTAGAGCTATTGCACCAGTGCAGCTTCTCTAATCATTATTCTCAAATAACCCTGCTGTGATTGATCATGTGATCTGCTTTCAGTAGTTCTTTCACAGTGCTCTTCAGAACTCTCATATTATCATTATTAATACTTTTGTGACATGTTTTGCTCTAAACCCAATGTTTTGAATACTGTGCTGAGAAATATGAAAGATTATGACAGATGCTATAATAATTAATTGTCAATCATCTCCTGGCCACATGGTATAAAAGGAATGAAGAAATGTTTGTTTTTTGCAAGCGTGTCGGAGAGAAGGTGGCGTGGAGGAGTGTGGCATGGAGGGGTGTGGATTGGAGGAGTGTGGAGTATGCAGTGGAGGAGTGTGGAGTGGAGGAGTGTAGAAGTGTGGGGCGTGGAGTTGTGGAGTGTGGGGTGGAGAAAAAGAGAAATCAAGAGAAAGAAGGTCAGTTGCTGTAGCTTGGGTGTTTTGGGGTTTGTTTATTATATATATATATATATATATATATATATATATATATATATATATATATATATATATATATATATATATATATATATATATATATATATATGTGTGTGTGTGTGTGTGTGTGTGTGTGTGTGTGTGTGTGTATCTATATGTCATAGTTTATGTCTCCAAACTAAATATTCTTTGGAACATTTCTTGACCAGTACCAGTACAGTGGCATATATACAGTATGTGACAACTATTTTCTGCAATTCCTTTTTTATTGACTGTGACAGGACTGGAACGAGTCCCTGTCGTAATTTGCCCTCCTGATCACCGGCAGCGCTGTGTAGGGTTGACCGTGATTGGATCAGGAGGCTGAACTCTGACTATGCAGGAAGTTCCAGGCCAGGCAGCCATCTTGGCCCAAGGTAGAACCATGCGGCCGTCGGGTCCCATCATTGCAATCAGCTGTGCTGTTCTCGTTGATTTGCTGACGTGGGGCAGCGTGCTGATTGCGGGGGTGGGACTTGGCAGTATTTAAGCAGTATGGTTTTGCCATTCGCGCTCCCTGGGCTGAACTGAAAACACATGCTGTGCTTGTTGTGTTGCTTTCATTCACTGCTGTTATTCACAGAAGCTTGAAAACCTTGGACACTGTTGGATTACTGGAGTGAGGAACAAAGGACTGGCCATTAATCTGTAAAAGGGAGCTAAGAAGAGGTGAGAAGAAACCCACCACAGTACCACAATGAAACCCAGTGCTTCCTTTGTTGCTATTTATTTTGTAACCGTGACATTTTTGTTTACTCTTTTTATTTCAAACCTGAGTTTACCATTGCTGGTATTCCAGGTGGTTTTCTTGTTTATTTTTTGCAATACTGGACTGTTCTATTTTTATTGTTTTTGTAAAATAAAACCCTGCCCTGATACCATTGATGGTACAGGGCTCTAAGGACTAATCTCCATTTCTGGCTCCTGTGTGCTGTCATTTCTGGTCCTTCCTAAAATCTCCACCCACTACCCTCCCACATGACTTACAAATCCGGTCATGTAAGAATACTGTAGTAGGGCAGATCTGCTCCTGTTAATTCTTGTTCCCTTGAAGATGTCTTAAGCTTAACATTAAAAAGAAGGGTAGACTATTACCCAAAGATCTATATTCACTTTGTGATGTGACATTGATGGAAGCAGAAACTAAAGAACAATCAATGCTTTTTTCAACCCGTGTTCCTGCTTACATTTGAAGTTTAGTTTAGTGTTTTTGAAAGCTTCTTACTCTAAGTCCCCTACTGTTTATTTTAATGCATTTCTGTTTTTTTTTTTTTTTTTGTTTGTTTTTTTAATTAAGTGTAGCTGAATCAAAGCTAGTCAGAATTAAACAGGATTGCAATCTTGTGACTGTTTTGCGTTATCTCACTGCTACAGTCTCATGACATGGAAGAGCTGGCTTTGGCTATTACTGTATGTATCAGGATTTATCTTAGACATTACTGTCTTTATTATTAAAATCTAAAGCTTTTTCCTGGTGTTTCACACTGAACACTTACTGTACAAATTAAGAAATGTAATCCAAGTTTTATTTTTCAAGAGCATTACCTAGCAACACAATTACCATCCCTGGCATGAGTGCCTCTTGAATACGCAGTGACAAACGTAAAGGGGAGAATGTAAATTATGAAATTTTCAAAGATATTGACTCCATCATTAGCTCAAAAGGAAAAATGCATTAACAACTGAAAACAAATAATAAACAACGTCACACTACTCCCATATCATAAAATCAAATGCCTGTTTTTTTTTTTTTTTTAATCTGGTTTGATAACTATAGAGTTTATACTATGAACAATATCCATATTGATGGGTATTTACAGTAAATAGCTTTAAAAATCTACCCCATTATGTCTTAACTATAAGAGGGGCTTGGCAGCTTTTGCAATTGCAGTCTATTTTATTGCAAGACTTTATACCAACCAGGCAGACTAAGATCTGAGGATAATTAACAAGCTTAGTCAAATTTGCAGTTGACACAAAGGATATCCAAAAACATTTAGACAGTATACCAAACTGGGCAGAAATTTGACAAATTAAATACAATACCAACCAATGTAAAGTGTTACAGGCTGGTCACAAAAATGTAAGATCTAAACACTAAATGGGGTGCATAGAACTAAAATAGGCTTCGAGTACTGTGTCTGATTGGGGTTGCTCCAAAGGGACCATGTGGCCCTGGCAGAGTATAACAAAGAGCAACTCCACTGATCCCAGGGCTTAAAGGACTGAACTACAAGAGATAGACAGAAAGAACAGAATCGATTAGCCTACAACAAGGAAGAATTTGTCCTAATGAGAAGAGACGCCATGCATATAGGAGGACACACAGCGATTGGAAGGGAGTTCCAAAGGGTTCTGGGAAACCTATAGAAAACATTACAATACATAAGGAACAAATAATAATTTCGCCAGAAAACTACAAAGCAACATCTGTACAGTGTCTTCAACAGATCAGTGTGCAGAGTTATTTGAAGACTTGCTGTGTAACAGAAGTTACACTTAATTGAGAATAACTCTGCTTCAACCATGACAGCTGGAAACATTCACATTTCAAAGTGATGGACGTTGCTCTGGCTGACTGAAAGCACAGATGTCTTTAAAATAAATGTTTGCCTACTTTACTTGCCTCATTGTGGTATAAGAATGAACAAAAAACAGCTGCTGGATGCTGCAATGATATGGAAGCTTCTATTGTTACAAAATACATTTAGTTCAAAAGGAATTTAAATATTTGAGCAGAAGCTAGGAAACATGAATACAAGTAATATTAACCTGCACGTATCAGCCCTCATTTACAGGCTGTTAATTAATCTCATTGTTGTGCGTCAAAATGTCAATGGTAAATGGTAAAGAGTGATGATGCGATTTTTAAAATGTTATTTTATTTCCATTAAAATTATGACAGTTCCAGATTTGCCCAGTGGCAAATATTCAGGCTCCTGCAACTTCTCAATCAAGCAGACCTGTGTGGAAGGAAGGGAGGGAGGGAGAGAGGTGCAGATGAGCTGTTCTGACTTGACTGCTGTTACTTCACTGAGATCATGAATGATCCTGAATCAGTGTCTGTGGGTCTCCTGGAGGCAGGGGTGTTACTATAGGTATTGTGAATCACCAACTTGCTTTACACAGTCTGCAGTAACAGTGGAAAATACAAATACATCTCTGCCCTGGTAATAAACTAATACAAGTGCACTTCAGCTAGAGCTACTAATTCCCAAGTGTTCAAATACAGATTTCATACATTGTTATGATGAATTCCTGTTCTTGACCTGACCAGTCAACCACAGAGCAGAATTATTATTCCATATATAATCAGTCACAAGGATGGTTCAATTATTAAATTACATTATCTTCTATGCATGCTTTTTCTTTAAATCAGCGCATCAACCTGATAATTTCCATTTCAAGTTGGCAACCTTGCCTTTAGTATAAGAGCTGCGGCTAAGTGGTTCAATATACTGTATGAACCACTATTTTTAAATTAAGTCTTGTGCCGTTAAATTAATTCTCGTGCCGGGAAACAAAGAACCAATTAGCTTGCCCTTCAGAGGCAAAGGCCAACTCAAAAAATAAACCCCATATTTTCATGGCACGGCCTCTGTTTATTTTGAACATGTTTTTGCAGTGGAGGGTTTTTTTATCGAAACTTCAGTAAAATCTGTTAATCTAGATTTAGTGGATAAGAACAGAAGAAACTGGAAAGCGCGGCCCTTCAAAGCTCATTCAGTTTCTAGTAGGTTATGTAGCAATACAGTCTTTCCATCATTTTCAAAGCCACCTCCACAGGCTATTTTTGTAAAGTTGTGACAGTAAGGTGGGTCTAAAATGGGTTTCAATGAAAACAGCACTGTGTATGTAATACTGAAAGGGGTTTGTTTTAAACTGTACATTCATTTTGTGTTTAATCAAAAAATTACATAAACAGACTACACCAGGCTTCATTTTAAAAGTTCAGGATCATTTTTATTTGTACCCTACACTATTTTTTTAAGTTATCAGCCATCATTTTTAAATGTAAAAATACAACAATGTTTATGTTTTGCATTAAAAAAAAAAAAGTTTACATACCCAATTTCAACCTGTCTAAAATTGCAAACAGACATTGCCTATAGAAGTAAAATAGTCTTGTATTACAAAAAAAAAAAATACATTATTGTTAATCATTTTCACATAAACCTCATTCTAAAAAACAAATGTTCAAGTTTAAAACTGACAGCCCTCACCAAAGAAATCAGTAAAATGGTATTTTAGATGGCTCATTGTTCTTATTTATCAAGAGATGAGATGATTCCCTTTCCTAGTAATTTACAGACTTGGCTCATCCTGTAAACTGAGTTGTCTGATGATTATATCCAATATACAAATGGTGTCTTATTGGCTAAAATCTATTATACTAAATGTGTTCAATTAAAAACAAAACAAGCCCAAGTGAATTAAGAAACCTGCAAATATACTGGTGACGATACCAGTGTGATGTATGGGAACCGCTGAAGAATCAGCTGTGGTGACATTATCACTCTTTACAGTCGACCTGCACAGATTACAGTCCTTTCCACAGAAATCACATGAAGATATGCTCTGCATTACTTCAGAGCGGTAAGTGCTGACAGCCATCCTGCCTATAAAAACACAAACAGGAACGTTATACACAAATCAAGCATGCAGTCTGTTTTAGTTGAAGCTTTTGGATGTCATTGTGTAAGGTGCAGTGCATTGCTACTTGAGACTCTACTCTTGATAAGCCTCATGAAAAGGATAGTCTCCTATCATATTTGCTTTGTGTCTAGAAAGCAAACAATTGCATGGCAAATAAATCAATACTACTAGTAACAAAGTGATTGAAATGAACTGCAGCCAAGCCTTAGTCAAGCATTGCAATGCAATTCCAACCAACACACAAGTACCTATCTCAATACATAGTCCAGTTTAATCCCTTGGCTGCCGATGGAAATGAAAGGAACATATTTATACTTACTAGGCTCGTAGTAATCATATATCAGCACCACAGCATCTTGGGCATTGGAGATTTTAGAGTCTCTTATAGTTGGGATATCAAGACAAACCTGGGATGTATTCAGCTGTGAACAAATACAGGAACATATTGTATGATTCACACATATACATATACATATACAGTACATATACATATACATATTAGAGGCCGGCATGGGCAGGAAATCCGGAAGCAGGTATCACCGTGAACAATACCCAGGTACCCAGATCTTTTTCAGGTAATGATTTAAAAAAAAAAAATCACATATATTAATGTTTTAAGTGCATGATATTTAAATACTATACAGTACACGTACATTTAGACCCTTCAGATCTGTAGACTTGTGTACCCATTTGCAGTACTGGAAACATCAAAATAACAAAAGCAATAATAATAATAATAATAATAATAATTAGTGGGAAATGTGTGTCTGTGTTTGGTTATAACAATAAAGTGCCTTTCCTGATCATTAAATTCTGTCTTGTGAATACATAACAAAGGCATCCAAGCAAAGCTTGTGTAAAATACTGTATAAAAGATTATTACAGTATATTGTGTAAACTACTGTATAAAGGATTATTGCAGTATCTTGTATAAAATACTGTACAAATGATTATTACAGTATATTGTGTTAATACTATATAACCAGATTGTTACAGTTTTTGTGTGCAAGAGTAGATGGAAGACAAGTCAACGTTTCTAAATAAACAGCTGCATTCTAAATGTAAACTTACGGAATCCAAGTACAGGAACACTTTTCCAGAACCAGATTCTACTTTTTTGATCATTTGATTTGTTGCAATTCCCTCTTCTACAAGAATAAAACCACTTAGCAAGCCCACTTCCATTAAAACCATTCCACTTTGTGACATATTCTGATTTTCCAAGAGTCTTAAAAAGAAAGAAAATTTGCCACTTTCAGCACATTTCTTCATGTAACAAGGACTGATGCTTTGATACTGTAAAAATTAGACATCAACATATAGATCATAGGAAGTTTAGAAAAGGACACACATACACATGCTTGCATTGCTGTAACCTTGGCTTACCTTGTGCATATGTGCAAAGACACATGATTGAGGTCATTCACGTTGTCAATAACGGCAACACTCAAATCAAACCCTTCATGATTTCCTGCATCTCTGCGTCTCCTTGAAAATGTATTCTTCACGTTGTAGAACACATTAAGCTATTAGAAAGAGATAGAGAGCTTTTTAGAGATATATTTTATATATATATATATATATATATATAGAGAGAGAGAGAGAGAGAGAGAGAGAGAGAGAGAGAGAGAGAGAGAGAGAGAGAGAGAGAGAGAGAGAGAGAGAGAGAGGTGGCAGGGGGAGGGTCAGATTCCTCCCTACCTAAAAATATGTGAAAATGCACTTTTTGTTTGATTTTATTGCTTTTGTTTAATTTGTTTGTTTTGTATTATTTGTTAATTGTTTAATTATCACCTGCGTCTGGCAATTATTAAAAATTAGAGCCAGGTGCAGGATATAAAAGGGAAGCAGTTAGCCTGCTCGAGGCTGCTGCAGCTGTGGAGTAAAGAGTCCGGCTGGAAGGCGTAAGGTCTGTGTAAAACCAATGTTTGGTTTTGTAAAATCTGTATCAGTGTTTTGTTGTCGTGTTTATATGTCAGGTAAACAGCTTAGATGTCCTGCGCGTTAGTCAGAGACCTGCATATGTTTAATGGATGCTCCGAGGGAGCTAGGTGTTTGTTTGTTTTTGTTTGATTGATTTATTATTTTAATAAAAGTGCGCGAAAGCGCTTTAAAATCAAAGTTTTTATTTCTGGGTCCCATTTAAAGGGGCACGAACCCAAATAACTATATATAATTATATATAATTTTAGTAATATCTTCCCTGCCAAAAACATGTGCAAATGCATGTTTTGTTTATTTAATTTGTTTAATTATCACCCGCACCTGGGGATTATTGTAAATTAGGACCGGGTGCAGGGTATAAATAGTCAGCAGTCAGTCTACTCGGGGGCTGCTGAGCAGGTGGTGTGCTCTGTTCCCAAGCAGTCAGAACGTAAGTGCTGTGTTTAACCTGTGTGGTTATTTGTTTATTTGTTTTTTTTGCCAGGTAAACGGCATAGCCATCCTGCGTGTTAGTCGAGGACCTGGTCAAAGTGTAGTTAGTGCTCGAAACGGGCTAGGTTCTAATCAAAAGATAAGAATTGATATCTAGTACCTGAAATATGGCAAATCCATTTCCTACTGCCTTCACATTAACTGACATTGATTGCTGTACTTGAATCTGAAAAAAAAACACACACAAGTGCAGTATTTAAAAACACATGTTGTGACATGGTAGCCCGAGACACACACGAGGTAATTCCAATAAACCAATAATTAATCAATTAACAGTTCATTCACATTCACATGCACACTTTCTCTCGCTCACACACAAACACAAACACACACATATATTACCTGCTGCTCCTGAAGCAGTAAAAGGTTTGTTGAATCAATGTGGAATACGGTTGGAAGTGTAAGGCTCACTCCACTGACTGTAACCGTAAGCCCCACATCTTGTGAGCTAGAGAGAGCTGCAAATCCCGACAACGCCTGTAGAGCTACTACTGTGTCCTGAAGATAGAAATAAGGTTAATAAAGTGGCAGGCAGCTAGTGCTGTCCATGAAGAATAACCCCACTCAACACAGCTAGTGCTGTCCATGAAGAATAATCCCACTCAACACAGCTAGTGCTGTCCATGAAGAATAACCCCACTCAACACAGCTAGTGCTGTCCATGAAGAATAACCCCACTCAACACAGCTAGTGCTGTCCATGAAGAATAACCCCACTCAACACAGCTAGTGCTGTCCATGAAGAATAACCCCACTCAACACAGCTAGTGCTGTCCATGAAGAATAACCCCACTCAACACAGCTAGTGCTGTCCATGAAGAATAACCCCACTCAACACAGCTAGTGCTGTCCATGAAGAATAACCCCACTCAACACAGCTAGTGCTGTCCATGAAGAATAACCCTACTCACACAGCTAGTGCTGTCCATGAAGAATAACCCCACTCAACACAGCTAGTGCTGTCCATGAAGAATAGTCCCACTCAACACAGCTAGTGCTGTCCATGAAGAATAACCCCACTCAACATAGCTAGTGCTGTCCATGAAGAATAACCTCACTCAACACAGCACACCACTTCACCGGCCACACTCTTGGCTACGTTCGTATGTTTCTCTTTTTTTTTTTTTTTTCTATGACTTATTTCCGCATGAGACACAAAAAAACTATTTAATAGTTCAAGTGAAACCATTTCACTGGTCATTAGTTAGCAACTTCATGAAATTAAACATGTAACTATTTCAGCATTGGTTCTTTTTGTTTGGTTTTTTTAACAAAAGGGTTTTAGGAATGAATTTGATCCATGTGGAAGTGACCAAGGCTGTACTTGTAGGGCTATGGCCAAGAGATTTGCATCACTTATACATTTTAGGACTAAGACATAATTAAAAAAATATAACTATGAACATAATTCAGATCTTTTATTTAACACTACAAAATGATATTGCAAAAGTCTACCGGAACAGTAGTACAGTATTTCATGTTAGATTTCAAAATGCCACATATTTTTTCATTTGTCAGTTTTTCATGAAGTAATATTGAAAACTACAAAGCGGCATGTAAATGAACATGTTAAAGTAACATTATTCATCAGGTTTCATGAGTTAATTCTGTAGGCCAGAGATGTGTGTCAAACCTGAGTAGACGAGTATCCTCCTAAGTGGTTCCTCTGCTGGCTCAGCCATTTCATGACAGGGATTCCCTCGGCAAGCCGCTTCTGTTCCATATGAGACAGCAGTGCATAGGAAGCCAGCTCTATATCTGTGGAGCGAGGCTGCCACCAGCTGGATCCACCCACCTTGGGACTGGACCAGAACATCAAGCCACCTGTTCAGAAAGGGAGATGAAGAAACACCTGATGTTACCTTTTGTATTAGCTTGACTCAGGGGTTCAGGTATCCCAGCTGAATATCAGAATATAATTCAAAACGCAATGTGTTACAGCTCTTTATTCATTCTACTTCTAGTCCCACCTGACTGTCTTTCTTATAATAGTCATAGTCAGAGCTCTGTGTATTGGCACCCCAACACAGTACCTCCTGCTTAGGGGTGTGCCGATACATCAGTACACCACAATACACCACGATAAATCACGATACACCGACATACACCGCGATACACCTCAATATATCATGATACACCACGATACACATCGATACATCACGATACACCACAATGCTTTTCTTGACGATACGATTTATTTTTATTTAGAATTTTTTATATGCATATAAACTTGATATAACAACGTTTGTGCGTTAATTCTTGTGAACTCTGATAATATTATTTATTCATATGTATCCTAGCAGCCTCACATACCAAATGTGTAGCTAATGATGTTACGTCAAGCACACGGCAAGTTGAGTGCAGGCGGTTAATAATGTTCCCTAATCATCTCATCAAGCTGTAGAGAGTGACAGCGAAATTCAACCTGCGGCAGTCTGTTTCAAAGTGTGGATTCATTTTGGTTTTAGCTGCGTCAAGGACTTGTCTCAAGTTCTTGATAAGACTCTAGCTGTGTGTAAAATATGCAAGGCTCGAATCAGGTATTCAGGGAACACAACAAGACAACAACATCAGATTGACGGCACACCATAACCCTCATAGTTACACACACAGCCACTGCAAAGGAAGTGTGACCACTCGTTATGCACAACCTACAATAGAAAACTTTAGTAGTTCAAAATTATCTGGAACATCAGTGCAAGCTAAAAATATAACCCAGTCTTTGGGGAATTTTATTCGCAAGGATTTGCGTCTCTACTGAACTGTGGAAAACGAAGGATTTTGAAAAATGATAAATACTTTGGAGCCAAGGTACACTGTTCCTACCTCTCGTTATATTACTGAAACTGCTGTTCCTGATTTATACCAGCATGTTAAACGACAGATCATACAAGGGCAGAGAGGGTAGAGCACACTGGACTAGACAAGAACCCTGCAATAGTGACTGGTAATGCTTCCAATATGGTTATTGCTGCTCGTGAAGCTATTATGACACACATTAAGTGTTTTGCTCATACTTTGAATTTCAAGTAGAATTATATTTGTTTTAATAAGAATCTGCATATAGAAATTACTTTTTATTTTATATCAGGTTCAGAACTTTAAGAAAAAACTTTTGTTTTCAAGAACTGTGCAAAATGATTTACTGATTTATTGATGATTTATTATGATTTACAGTATTTGTATTCTTTTTAAATAAATATATTTTAAGGCATAAACATTGAACAGCAGGCTGTGAAGATTTTTTGACCATTGTTATTATTGTTAACACTTGCACAAACAAATGGGACAACAGTTGCATGATTTTTTTTTTTTTTTTTTTTTTTGATGTTTCATGCTTAATTTACTGTATCATGATATGTCTCGTATCGTGACCCTTGTATTGTGATACGTATTGTATCGTGAAGACAGTGCTGATACCCAGCCCTACTCCTGGTCCTTCCATTGTTCACTACCTTAGGGAACATGACTTGGGGCACAGTTATAACTTCTGCTTTCTTCTAGAAGGCACATTTTAGATGCATGCAGCTGCATTTGCTGCCCATGTCGATTGGCTCACTGTGTAGCTTTGCAAGCCCAATTGGGAAGAGCAACAACTTAGACCATTGGCTCCCATGCCAGTAATCTATGCATGTATAAACACTCATGTGTTGGGTTCCCTTAGTGAATTAGTGACTGCCTCTTTTAACAATGTTTTTGTCTTTTGTGCCCTGTGACACGGATGGTCCGTGTGGGGACGTCAGACCAGGAAGGAAGTCACAACAAGACTGTGAGTAAATGCGCCAGTTTATTATAAATTAGCGAAATAAAAAGGTTTAAATCACAAAACACTTGAACAAAACAAAGACGGCATGTTGGCCAAAACAAACATACACTAAACAAACATGATGAGACAAACCCAAAAAAGTAGCGTGCTAATTTAGTTCAACATGAGTAACAATTGTAATTCATATATAATTCTCCTTCTGACTCTCGTTCTCTCCTCACTGAACACATTAAACCGGAGTGAGTGATTTGTGCCTCTAGAAATACAGCTGTGCCGGGATTCAATTACTAATTAATCATTCACTTGAATCTCAGCACGTGAAATAATTTGTGCAACCCCATGCCCACATACTAAAAGACATTTCATCTGCACAGGGAGTGATTGTGCACTCCCAGTGCCTAAATACAAACATACATTTTAAATTACTTGTGCTACATAGCCCACACTATACCCCGTGCACCAATACATACACACCAACAATTACACACCACATACAACATAAAACACAGGAATACGCACAGGGGTGGGGCCCTTTGCCACATGCCCTCATGTTTATTTCAGTGAATAAGTGCTTACTGTATGTCAAAGAGCTGCCATGTGAGGGATTGTGAATGATGTGTACTTATTTTTGCCTGGATTCATTTAGTAATTTGAAAGCACCTTTAGGACAAACGTTAATTAACATTAATAACTTGGTTATTTTTATACATATCATCTCTCTATGGCTAATTAGTTCATAGATATATACTTAATCTTAACAGTATCACACTTCAGGCTGCTTTCACAGTCCTTACCTTATTGTATGGTAGTACAAATTAAGGTAGTAACACATTCAAGGCATCACACAATTAATTTATGGGATAATATTTTATGATTTACATATTTCAGACAAAGAATTAAAAAAAAAAAACAGCACAGTATCTTTACCATCCTTTTCTGCTCTCCTGTTCAGCTCATCCAGGGCAGTCTTTGCAAGAGTACTGTTTGCCAGAGACAAAGCATACGTCACCAGAGACAGAGTGTAGTTCTTGGAGATTCCCTCTGCAAGCCTATTCTCCAAGAATGACACAGCTCTTAACACTGCACTCTGATAATAGCTCTATAAAAAAAAAACACAGCATGAAAAAATAACATATCATATCACTGTATTCCAGCATAACACTTGCAATAATGATAATACCTCTATAAAAAAAAATACAACATGAAAAAAACATGTTTACCAGAAATGTCAATCACTTTATTCTAGCATAAAACTTGCAAGTTAGATCGCCAGTGTACCTTGTATGTCTCATCTTCTAAGAGCGCCATTAATACATAAGCAGTAAGAGACAGTGGACCGTTCTGTCCTCCCTGCAGCTCAGAGTGAATGACCCTCCCTGGCTCTCTGAACTCCCCAGTAGGATTCTGCTGGGGTACAATCCACATTATTGTTCTGGATAGCACTGTTGGGTCAATATAGATGAACTGACGGGCTTGCAGGAAGCATCTGAGCACAAAGGCAGACAACCTTCAAGAACACAAAGAACAAAATGTTTACATATATTTGTAGTCCTTAAGAAATACACCTCACTGTGCAATTTATTAGCCAAGCAAAGTGGAACTACATACCAAGTACTTCCAGAAGAATCATCATCACCAAAAGCACTAAAAGAGCCATCCTTTCTCTGGTAGGTCAGTTCTCGTTGATATCCTGAAATAAAATCCCGCATGATTAAACAAAACGTGCACAACACTACATGTCTGTAAGCAATACAATCTCCAGGGAGTCACTGCCATACTGATCCCTGTAGCCAGTGAACCACAACGCTTCCCTGTAAGATCAACAAACCAGATCCTCTGGTGATTAAAAAGACTGACATTACAAGCCCATTACTCCAGTGTAATTCAGTGTTTTAGACACAGTAACTATGTCATGTAATTAATGTAACTGATCCTGCCTGCACCCAAGTGGGGTTCTTGCTTGAGCAATATTAAAACATCCACATTGCTATTCACCTGTTAGATGAAACAGAAACTTTTCTTTTTCAGAACAATAATTGCAACCAGTGCTTCCACTGCTATGGTATGAACACAATTCTTTGTACCTTCAGTCATAAAGGATATGGCTTTGGTCTTAATATCCTCCTTTATTTGTTTTGTCTTAATTAAATACTGAAGAATATAAATATCAGGAGCAAAGTAGATCATGTTCTGTTCTCCACATCCACAGGGCAGCTTGATAAGTGACTCAAGACCAGAGACAGATGGACCCATGAGATCCCCTGTTTAAAACAAAAGAAGAAGAAACTTAGGGGCAAATATTCAAAGGTCTTGCAAATTTTCTCATCGTTCTCGCAACTCTGCTTGCATTGCAAATGTTCTGAGTAAAATCGCAAGTTAGTGAAATCTAAAAGAGTTGTGGAGAAACTGCAATTATCGCAGCACTACGGAAATTAATAAATTAACATGAATTAACAAAGGACCTCGAGGTAAGTAACCATCGCAACTTTTTGCAAAATGAAGACAATTTATTTGGTCTTGACGAGGCATAGCCCCAGCACATCTTCAGCTATGTAAGTTAAAAATGTCATTAAATGTTTTACTCTCAAATGCGTTTTCTTACAACTCTCAACAGTTTTATCTATTCAGCAAGCTAAACAGAGACAATCCATTGCCAGGGACATTTAATTACTCTACCACTTACATGCCATAAAGATGGCACTGGTTGTGAAAGATGGACCGCGACTCTATTGTTGTTTGTTATACACAAATTAAATGCGCTTACTTGATTTGAAAAACGTCTTGAATGATACAAGCAAATTCCTACACTACTTGGTTTGATTGAATGAGTAGTACAGAACAAGCTTCAATATGAAAGCTGAACATTAATTTCAATAAATAACTAGTTTTTAATGAAAACAAGTATTGTAGCCTACTTCACTAAAGTGAAAACTAGCTTCTGTTATTTTCTGTCTTTCTTTACAAATTAAGCACTGGTAATTAGTATTGTTTAAAATAAACCACAAACAAATTAAATGTTTGAGTTGGAAATAAACCAAAATGTTATTATGTTTAATCAAAGTATAAATCGACTAAGGACTTCTACAGTAGACAAGTCAAGGAATGTTATACGTTGTCTATATATTCTGCCCATTGTCTATATATTTCCTCTTTTTCTGTTGCTCTCCTATCATTTGCAAATATAACTGTCTGAAAACCATGTTCACTGTTTTACTAGAACAAGAGATTGTCCTGAAATACTTCCTGCAAAATAATTAAGCAGAGTGTAACCAGTCTTAAGTGATTTCCATGCAACACAGTGATTTGCAAGCAAATTAACTTTTGAATTTAGCTCGGGTGGTGAACTTGAGGGACTATTCATGACACCTCCCAGTAATCTGAGGGAAAAGAACTTATGAGAGAACAACTCGCAAACCCATTCTTTGCAAGCATCCATTTTGAATCCCATTCAAAAGCGCAGCTTTTTTTCACAAAAAAGACTTCTGCAACTCCTTTTGAGACACACACAACTAGGAAAAGCATGGGTGGATCAGTCATGAATAACATACACATATTACAATTTAAAAAAATATTTCCATTGGAATAAACTAGAAGGAAAAATTGTAAAAAAAAAAAAAAAAAAAAAAAAAAGAAAAAAAAGGTGCTACCATATCCAGTCATCACTTTCCTTTATATTCCTACTGTAATCACTTTCCCATTAAAACACTTGTTGTTCTTAAGCTTCCTGTATACAATAATATCACTTACCAACAAGAGTTACATAAGCTCTTTCACTGCCATTCACTACACCTGCAGGGAAAGTAAAGTTTACATCTTTGGACACAGTTTGCTGCCCATTTCCAACTAGATCCAAAAGCAAAGACTGAGAAAAGGACTGTTCAATTCCTTCGGCCTGTAAGTAAAGAACATTAGCGATGTTAGTATGTGTCAGTTTATCTTTTCAGTGTTGACAGACATTCTGTGAAAAAATTCCTAGCTCATGTACCATGAGCTGGTGCCTGGAGTCTCAGGATTCGTAGATGAACGTTCTGAGGTCTTTGATGTCATTTATATCACCTTAATCAGTTAAATGATGAATGAACATCTATTACAAACTTACAAAGCACTTCATTATTGACCTGCATTCCTTCCACAAATAAAAGTTACATGTTTAATAAACAGAATATGGACAAGGTACCTTCACTAAAACTGTCTGATTGACTGCATGAGAAGCAGCAGGTGACGTGGCGGTCACAGTGATTGTAATCACTCCAAGCTGCTTGGGTTTAATGGGG
Source organism: Polyodon spathula (assembly GCF_017654505.1). Lineage (NCBI taxonomy): Eukaryota > Metazoa > Chordata > Actinopteri > Acipenseriformes > Polyodontidae > Polyodon > Polyodon spathula. The sequence goes on along the minus strand of NC_054538.1, from coordinate 2,745,926 downwards.
ACGAGAACTGTGGTGCCATCTTGACTGGGCACAGACACGTTCCGCTTGTGCTCCACTGTATTAGTGCTGTTCCCAGAAACAATGAACTCAAAGTCATCACTTTTGTTGACGGTCACCATTGCCTGTTAAGTAATTAAATAATGAAATTCACACACATATATTACACCCTGGGAAAACTCCCAACTGTCATCAGCACACAATTGCATAACCAATATGAGAAGGAGCAGCACCAAACCTATATATGCCTGAACCAACATGTTTATGTAAAAAAAAAGTTCAGTAACTTGCAAGGCCAATGCTATGATAATTGCAAAAGTCTCCTCAACTAGTTTGAAACAGGTCAACAGGTACGCATCACAAAATGCTGTGTGATTCCTGCCTGCCATTCAAGAACTTAAATCAAAGCATCATGATTATACAACTTACCATATCTTGCAAATTCCACACAGACAGACAACTTACCATATCTTGCAAATTCCACACAGACAGACTCCTAGGCCAGGATTGAACCCAAGACCCTGATGCTGTGAGGCAGCAGCACTAACCACAATGCCACTGTGCCGGATGATATTTGTTATTTTGCATTAAGCTGGGTTCCTATTTCAACCAACACTAAGGGAGAAATAGGCACACTAGTCATATGACTGTCTGGCGATCCATGGGAGACTGTTTGCCATAATATATTTCTCAACTATAAAAACTTGAACCCAGGTTGGACCTCAGCTGCCCCTGCTGCTGCGTTTCCATATTCATTTAGCCAACCCGCATTGACTGCCAATTCAAATGGCCCCTGATTTTTTTTCGGACCCTTTCCCAAATCGAGCCAAAGCTGGATGTGTGGAAGTACATCACTACCCTGACCAATCACACTGACATCTGGGGTGAGAAATAAGAATATCTTATATTACCTCAAGAGCTTGGTTCAGGTAGTTAACGATGGTTACTTCCAGGACAAACTGTTCTCCTCTGATAACTGAGTATGGAAGATTCAGAGTCAAGAACAAGGGCTGAAAAACCTTCAGCTATAAGACAAGCACACACAATAGCGTTTCCAATCACAATTTGATCTCAGGCAATATTACAAGTTGTTCATGGAGAAAAAGCAAGCTATAAACAGTGACAATACCTCTGCAGGAGAGCTGGTCAATCCCAGCCCAAGACCCTCGGAGATGACAAAAGCACTGGCAACCCAGGACGTGACGCTATCAGGCACAATCACGTTAAGAGTTGCATTCGTTGAGGCGCTGTGAAGCACAAGCAATACAACTTATTAAAAACAAAACCACCCACATGCCTCTGGACAAAGCCACCCACGTGCCTCTGGACAAAGCCACCCACGTGCCTCTGGACAAAGCCACCCACGTGCCTCTGGACAAAGCCACCCACGTGCCTCTGGACAAAGCCACCCACGTGCCTCTGGACAAAGCCACCCACGTGCCTCTGGACAAAGCCACCCATGTGCCTCTGGACAAAGCCATCCTCGTGCCTCTGGACAAAGCCACCCACATGCCTCTGGACAAAGCCATCCACGTGCCTTTGGACAAAGCCACCCACGTGCCTCTGGACAAAGCCACCCACGTGCCTCTGGACAAAGTTACCCACGTGCCGCTGAACAAAGTCACTCACATGCCTCTGGACAAAGTCACCCACATGCCTCTGGACAAAGCCACCCACGTGCCTCTGGACCAAGCCCCACATATGCCTCTGGACAAAGCCATCCACGTGTCTCTGGTCTTTTTTTTTTTTTTTTTTAAAGCCATAGGGCTCTATGTATCATTGCTTTTTCTTTTGTATCTTTACTTTTCTTTGTAGACCTTCCAGTTATCTAATAAAGTCATTTTCACTCCTGTAACTTAGTTTCATCCCATATGTAGTGCATAGACAACTGAAATACACTGAAAAATATTTACTTGCATAGCCTACTGTATGTACTGTACTTTATTCCTTTACACAACCAAAATATGCATAGACTCAAACAAGTTTTCTGTGATATTCTTAAATGAACATGCTTTTGCAATATTAATTTGTTAGGTGTGTTAATAGAACTATGTTTTCGCTTATGAGTTGTAGCAAATGCATTGTACTGTGGGCTAGGTTTTGAGATATGCATGCTTTTTATACATACATCGATATAAATACTGGATAATCGATTCAATAATTACATTTTTATAACGCGCATAGTTATAATTACATTATTTAAGTTTATCAACAAAACTGCATGAACCCTTGCTAATTCCAGTATTTCTGCCACAGACAAGCAGTGGGCGTGCTCTTCTTCTCCTGCTCGTGTTAACCAGCATCTGATTTGCTGGTCACATCCTACCAGCGAATCAGTTTTGAAAATACTTTGTAAGTATGCCCCTCTGTGTATTGATTGTATAAACAAACAAACAAACAAACAAAAATGAAATGCGACACCTTGTGTCCAGAGCAGGACGACAGGCTTGTCTTCCTGGCAAACAGCCTGTAAATAAATTGTGCACACTGAAGAAACAAACAATAGTGTTTTGGAGTAAGAATCAGCTACTGAGTATGGATGTTGTGTTAAGTTAATCAATGTATATTATTATTATTATTATTATTATTATTATTATTATTATTATTATTATTATTATGTTTTAGGCAGGGATTTCTGCATTGTGTGTTCCACAGATAGTGAAGGTTATGTTGTGCAGTATTAACAAATGCAATGCAAGGTGCTGCAATTATCACTGAATAAAACAGTTTTCATAAACTCTCGTCTTGTTTATATAGATTACATTCCAAAGTACTCTAATCTGTTTGAAATAGATTTTTTAGTAACACCCCTGCAGTATGGTAAACTTGCTTTAGGCTTGTTGCGAATGTTGTGGGTTTTTTTTCTTTCTTTTTATCCTAACACTACCCAGGCATAATTACCACTCGCATTCAATTGTTGTGCACAAGCTTTTACTTAACTGTAATAATATTAAAATAATATCGTTGCAGGAAGAGGAACTCACTGAAAATGTGTGGTACAATCATCAATATTTACTCGAACAATTATATTTTATGTGCCATTTAATCGACTGCTATTTTGAGGCTTAACTGACAGCCCTATAGTGTATACATGGTACATGTCTTAGCACATTACTATCCAATAACATACTGTACACTTCGCCGGAGGCAAGAAATGAAGAAGACATGCTGCCTTCATTTTAATTGTTTTTTATTAATCTCTGCATCCACCCAGAGACCACTGCTCTGTCCACTTCGCTGTATGTTAGGAACCCCCTTTATAGTTATCGCACCGCCGGGGGTGTCCCCAGTAGTACTGGCTACAGTCCGACGAGTGCGAGCCGGGTTACCTGCATCACACTTCTAACACCAATGTAACAATCTTGGTTCCCGCAGGCAGGCGACTCACACAGGGTGAGGCAATCCACACACAGACGGAGGGCGGGCATGAACCATGAATCTCTTGCACTAAAGCATAGCACTGATGCTGCTGTACAAGAACCAGCTCCTTTGCAAGGAGCATATATCGGGTTTATGTCTTCGTGTGTGAATACGTCGCCTACCAGCCCTGCTGCTGCCTTCCCCCGTGCACGCTACATATATATATATATATATATATATATATATATATATATATATATATATATAATATATATATATATATATATATATTTCCAAGGTGCTTTATTTTAAATGAACTAAAAGCCTGATAACGCTTAAACAGGAAATTTCACATACGAACAGCTAGTTGAATCTATGCCAGTAAGAGCCAAAGCAAACAAAGAGTCATAACTAAACTGCTACGGCAGAGATGAAACTGAGTTACAGGAGTGGAAATGACTTTAGTACATTGCGGGTAGGTCTACGAAGTCACAAAAACTACGAAAAGTCAAGATACGAAAGTTAAAGATCCATATGGCCTGGAGTGTGTAAGCAATGTTTTGTGTATCGCAAACATTTGTAAACGTGTGTTAAAGGTCAATTATTAAGAGATTTCGGCACCAGAGGTTTTGAGTACAGAGACCCGTTACTTGATTAATGTCTTGTAAGAATATGTTTTGTTGAGGATTCAGATTTTGCTGCCGATGTGTTTATTTTCAAAAGGTTTTCTTTAGGTTGGTTAGCACTCCAGGTTTTTTCTTTTCTTTTTTTTGGGAGGGGTGACTTCACAACGAATCCTAGCGCCGGCACTGGTCTCACTGAATTTATTTTGTTAGTTATTTCTTTCCATTTTTCATTTCTTAATGTTTTTGGCCCTGCAAAGTGTTAAACAATATTTCCTGATTTGTGCCATAGTTGCATCAGGGTTGGAGTCTGCAGAAGCCATCACTCGATCCTATTATATTTGCTACTACTTCTTTTATTCGCTATACCGCTCATTTATCTTTGCCAGAAGGAAGTCCTAAATCTTGACTTTGATGTTGTGAAACTATTTATAATGAGATGCAAATTCTGATCTCTCCTGTATAATAAGCAGTTAGACTCTATTTTACTGCTGGCCTAACAGTACTTTGATCTGCATTGAGTTTCCTATCTTTAATACATATTGTTCATGCACACACAGGCAAACACTGTAGGAGTGCAGTTAATGCCTTCTTGGAAGGAGGTGTGTCCCATTAGATTGTACCTTGTATTGGTGTCCAACCAGATCCAGGTCTTTGAAAAGTAGGTTCTGACTTGTGGCTTACTTGATCTGTCTGGTTCTATTACACGTTTTTCTTCATCTGTAAAATAATGTAGGAGAATCCTATAATAAGAGGCTCTGCTGTATTTGATCAGCATTATCTTACTCATCTCAACAAACATGTGCAGTCTTCATCACCTACAGTGTTCCAGACCCGACCTCGGTGTCCATTTCTTTTTTTTTTTTTTTTCAGGTTGTCACTTAGGTTGCTTCATGTTATAATGTTTGTCAATTGGGAATGAAAAACATTCTCTTGAGAACAGTACAGACAAAATTATCCCTTGTCATCCCTTGTTATACAGCCTCCCCCCTGTAAAATTACCTTCCATTCCATCAGTTCTGAGTTCTGAACCTGTGCACCAATACAACCCAATGTTACACATGTGCACGCATTATACCATCACCCTCAACATAAATGCAGCCTCCTTCACGTTAATGCCAGCAAGATACTCATAAGTAAAGATACGAGTTTATCACAACTTTCATGGAAGCCGTGACTTCTAACATTTGTTTCCACTCAGCGTGACCACAGGAAGTGAGCACTACTGAACTGTTACAATGAAAGGCAAGCATTACTGGACTGCGCTACTCATTAGCAACGCTCAGGCTTCTACACCTCTAGATGTACACACAAAGAAAACACTGATCAATAACATGTTTTTTTAATGCCTCTTGTCATGTTGCCCTACGTACAGTATTTCAGTATATGACCAGTTTGGCCCTTGTCCCATACTCAGTATAAAGGAGAAATGGACTCAAAATTGTGTCACACTTGCACTTGAACTGGTCAAGTCATGTTTCATGTTTTATTGTAACAGCAATACATAAATAATAACTAATACACAAAGTCAATATGTATTGTACAAGCTTAACAGCATTCACATGGAATGGTTTTTATTTAAAAATAAGAAGAATTAGTTATTTACTTACACCATTGGGGTAGATAATTTTGAATTTCAGCATCTGTCATCACCAACAGGTCACATTTCTGTGGATATGAAAGGGTCAATAAATCTATTGCGTACCAACAGGCAACTCAAAGCACAACTTTGCAATGTGGCTAAACTGCTTTCTTGTGAAAGACGGTACTTAACAATGTGGTACTTCCTCACAGTTAACTATCTGCCAGTAATATATTTGACTATTTACGGTAGTGAATTATTAACATTGGCCTCTGAAGGTTCACAAGGGTGGTTTTGACATAGGTCTTTGTGGATGTAGGCCACATAACAAATGCACCACGCAGTTCAGCAGTCTTTTCTTGAGGAAGAATCAGGGCTCGATGTCAAACAATGGACTGAAGTGCACTCTCAGAATCATGAGAAGAAGTTCTCAGGCAGACACTGCTAATTAAGCCAATATATTTAAAACGTGGAAACCCATGATAAAATTATGTTTATAATACAATACTGCAAGTACCTGAAAAACAGACAGAGGATCTGATGGAAGTTGATAGAAATAGATGTTACCCTCAGTATATCTAGCTTGTTCTTTGGTCACCTGAAACTTTAAGACAAATCTACATTACATTTATTTCACAAAGACTAAAGCACACTCCAATATATCAATTTTTAAAAAGCATTTTACATGGATATATTGTCATTGCATAGAACTGTATTACTTTTACAACAAACAGTTCCCAAGACAGACAATGCTATTTCTGCTGGTGACACCATGTTTTAACATAAAACATACATAAACACAATGCTGTACAATGTAATTTGTGTTCACCATGAGTGTTAATCACTCAAGTATGCTGACTGCTGCTTAAGATTCAGAACTTCATGGTTACTTACCATATCCCCTGTGATGTCATTTCCATTTTGAAGAAGCTGTGCACTTTTCTCAACAACTAAAATCCCAACTAAAGACATGGGCTCTGTTACAGTAACCCCAAGAGAGACAGACTCAGAGGGCTTGACTTGAGTTTTACTCCAAGAGAGTGAGACCTGTCAATAAACATGGTAAACAGATTTGCATCTTCTGTAACATATTACATTATAAAACTCTTTACAGATCATTCATAGAACAAATAAAACAATGCCGCATCAATAAGGCAAAATAAAAAAACTGTGTACTTATCTTGAACAGAGTGAACTTCCTTGTGTAATGATGACATTACAAAACTCAACAATAATATTTGCACTAGGACCACACTATAAAGAGATGTTTTCTGATTGATCACCACTCTAGAAAACAGCAACAGCTGCGTTTGAAGTAAGAACTGCACTAAAAAAAACTTTGCTTATTGCATTGCGAAAACACTCCTCAAGTTTAGTAATGGTTTGGAATGATTTTATTGTTGTATTGTTATTTCCTGAGTATAGTCTACTTAGGTCTCTCTCTATATTAGTGCTGCACTATTGAGATGTACCTGTGCTGGTACTGCAGGCACAATGCGAATAAACCAAACTAAATACCATGGAATGTCCCAACCAGATTTTGTCGTACCTTGTTTTTAAAGACGTTACTAATGGATAACTCTAGGAAGTCATTGACCACCTCCCCATCATCTCGAACGTAGTACACTACCATGCAGGCAGCAGGAGACCAGGACTCTGTGGGAGTTACCAGAAACGAAGCCGAGACCTCTTTCCCCACCGCGACCAGTTGTCCTCTAGACACGACCTATTCAATCAGTAAGAATACATTCTTAATTCACTGCAAATAAGTCTACACATGGCAATCTAAGGAATCATACAGTTTTTTTTTCCACTGGTATCACTGACCATTTCATAAAACTAAAGGATAACCCTTATAAAAATCATGTTTGTGAATGTAATACTGGGTGTTATCATCTCCTAATAGGATGGTAACCAAGATGATGTGTCAGACCAGTTCTCAATGCCTTACACAGTAAAGTAAGCTTGTACCTGGCTGATGCACTGCTAAAAAGATGCTTCAACATATTACCAATGTGCTGAAAACCATGAATTTGCAAGGAACAAATGTGCAGTTTGTATATGATACAATCACTGAATATCACAGCGGGCAGCTAATGAATAAACTGAAGTCGTCAAAGGGTTTGAAACATGTAGCAAGCTTGGAAGTGGAGAAATGGTTTATGAAAATCAGGATGAAAACATGAATATTTCAATTGAAAACGGTCAAAAGAAAAGTAATGAAAACATACCATATAATATAGCTCCTTTATCAGTTCATTGCTTTCCACTGTAAGCTGAAAAGGAGTTCCAACCTAAGAATAGAGAATAATACAGGCATAAAAGCAAATAATAAAAATCACAAAATTCAAATCACAAACTTTCCAACACACGTTTGCCCTTTACAAATACTGAGCTCATCCTCATTACGGTAATATTTTTTTATTTCTATTTGTGCTCACATTACTTGCCAATATTGACATTATTATAATATTTCAGGTTGACAGTAACCAGAAAACAAAGTCATAAAATGACTTCAATACGTGTTTAGTGATGCATAGCTATATGTAAAAGATTATTAGTACATTTCAAGTGTTTATTTAGCAGAACAGGACCCAGGTACAGAAACATAGCATTTAAAGAGGTCTTCAATAGTATACATTAAAAATAAAACCATAAATGTCATTGTACTTTGGTAAATTGCATCTACAATTTAGAACACTGCAGGGGTGTCCAACCCTGGTCTGGAGGGCCACTCCACTCCAGGTTTAACAGGGAAAATGATATAATTCACTACTTCAGGGTCTGGATGGAGGTTTAATTGGTTGAATTAAACAATTTAGAACAGTGTTGGAAAAAAAGCCAGGAGTGGAAGGAACAACTTTGTGCCCCACCCTGACAAACAGGCTTTAGGAATACACCACTAACAATAACTCAAGTTAAAAAGCCCTACAAAAGTATTGACATTAATCTCATATTCCATTGTCTGCCCAGTTACACAGCAGATACAGTCCTTTTGAATTTACCTTATTGCATTGTGTGTGCCTTGCATCCCCAATTACCTCACATAGACCCTGTACAGTAATGTTTTAATCAGTGAAAATAAGAGTTACCTTAGGGGTTGAACTGGGCTTCTGTATCTGGATATAAGATTTGCTAGGAGAGTAAAATGCACTGACATACAAATACTGCGTGTAGCCCATGAATTCTGCCTAATTACAAAATAAAAACACACGATAAACATTAAACAAGACCCCCACCTGAAACAGTGACATTTACATTGGAAAATGTCTGACAGATTCACTGTTTCAAGGGAGGCAATAAAACACTAGTGCATTCCTAGTGGTGATTTTTATACTGGCCCGATTACAGAAATTCCGTATCCCTGCTTGTTGAGAAACAGTGTGTGAGTGCAGGAACAGTAATAAAAGAGAATTGTAACATATTACACAAAATAATAAACAGATACAAATATTATGCACATTCAGAGGTTATTAATTAATCATTTACAGGTAATACATTTTTAGATTAAAATGTTTTATTGCTGCCTGTTATTGCTTGTTATGGTGGCTCATTGAGGCCATCAAAGAAAAAAAAAAAGGATAATTTATCTCAGGATCTCGACATTACTATTCCGTTATCTCTCCATCCCCATCTCCATCTCTATCTCTATCTCTATCTCTAATTCTAACTATCTCTAATGCTAACTCTAAATCTAGCTTAATCTCCATCTCCATCTCTAACTCCATCTCTAACTCTATCTCTATGCTAACTCTAACTCTAGCTCCATCTCTATCTCTATCTCTAACTCTAACTCTATCTCTATCTCTAATTCTAACTATCTCTAATGCTAACTCTAACTCTATCTAACTCTATCTCTACCTCTTTCACTAGCTCTATCTCTAACTCTATCTCTAACGCTAACTCTATCTCTAACTCCATCTCCATCTCCATCTCCATCTCCATCTCCATCTCTAACTCTAACTCTAACTCTAACTCCATCTCTATCTCTATCTCTAATTCTAACTATCTCTAATGCTAACTCTAAATCTAGCTTAATCTCCATCTCCATCTCTAACTCCATCTCTAACTCTATCTCTATGCTAACTCTAACTCTAGCTCCATCTCTATCTCTATCTCTAACTCTAACTCTATCTCTATCTCTAATTCTAACTATCTCTAATGCTAACTCTAACTCTATCTAACTCTATCTCTAACTCTTTCACTAGCTCTATCTCTAACTCTATCTCTAACGCTAACTCTATCTCTAACTCCATCTCCATCTCCATCTCCATCTCCATCTCCATCTCTATCTCTATCTCCAACTCTAACTCTAACTTTAACTCTAACTCTAACTCTAACTCTATCTCTAACTCTATCTCTAACTCTATCACTAACTCTATCTCCATCTCTATCTCTAACGCTAACTCTAACGCTAATTCTAACGCTAATTCTAACTATCTCTAACTCTGTCACTACTATCACTAGCTTTATCTCTATCTCTACCACTAACAATAACTCTATCTCTATCACTTACTCTTTCACTAACTCTATCACTATCTCTAACTCTAACTCTGTCGCTAATTCTAGCTCTATCGCTAACTCTTTCACTAACTCTAACTCTAACTTTTAAACCAATATTGCAGACTGTGTTGAAAACCTTACCTTAATGTTGAAATATGTTGCTTTGCTCATAATAGGGAGGTCTACCATTATAATCCCATTTTCTGGAATGGTGTAACTGATGATAATGGATTCATGGTCCACTATTGGCAAACTAGAATTGTCCACATCAGAGTACCGGATTAAATAAGAAGTTTGTACAGAAACAGTCACATTATTCCTTCTTTCTTCTGTGGTCAGTGTCTTATTGTCATATGAAGATATTTTAAGCTGCAAAAATAAGATAATAGTTATATTATATTAATATGTGGTATTTATTGTAAAAAAATATATATATTTTGTGACCACATTATTCCTGGAGTATAAAACAAACTGAATATAAAAGCTGTACTCACGTAGGCAGCAAAGTTTAATAATGGCCTCAGTGCTGATGGATTTCCATAAAATTGCAGATTATATTTAGAGAAGACTATAAACGTCTATACTATAAATCGTGTTTCATGTTCTGTACTGAATGTTGTTTTACATGTTAATCCTGTAAAAAAAAAAAAAAAATCCTTATATTATATATATATATATAATATATATATATATATATATATATATATTATATATATATATATATAGGATAAGTCCTACATAAGCATACATGCTGTTTCCAAGATGTGTAGTTTATTGCATGTTACATCCGTGTAAAATCTGCATGGCCCAAAGAAATGTCTACATTTGCCACAGTGTATCTGTGAAAACATTTTGAGGCTGCTTTATAAAAGACTTTATAAAAAGAGTACATTCTTTCAAAAGGAGAAAATCTGCTGCTAAAGTTACAAAACTAAAAATAAACAGAGCAGGCAGCATGGTGTGGGCTGCCTCTCCCTTTCTTTTACATTATTACAGTGCTTTTAATTCTAGTGCTTTCACATGTGGGTAGCTGGAGTGGAGGAAACCTGGCAATATACTATTTGAGTATTGTTTTACAGGTTGCTACAAATGTGTTATTCCTTGACCTTGGTTCTCGGATACCACAACTGATGAACTGCCTTGTGGGTTCATGACCCTGTTATGTGTGCCACTAACTCATTATTTTAGATCTCTTCTTCTACCATGGATCTACTACAGAGGGAGGTCATGCTACACAATGTTTTTATCTGTAGTTTGAGATTTCGTGTATAGATAGATACAACTGTTCAGAACTGAAGTACCTGTTAGGGACTCCGTCACAGCTGCTGCAACTGAGAAAACTGGATGGAAATATGCAGCATAGTTTTCAAACTCTTTGTAAGAGAACGTAAAATCAGCTGACCCGTTTATCTGTAAAAAAAAAAAAAAAAAGACCAAAAATAATATGAAATACCAAAAATGAGAGGGTAGAAGCAATAAATGAAAATGGGGGGGGGGGGGGGGGCACTTACTGGCATTGTTTTAATCATTTTAATATCCATTTTTGAAACGTAGGTGTTTAATGATAACGTCAGAGTTCCATTTACAGGCTTCCCATAGGCGTATCTATGAAGGAAACCATGCACATGTCAACATTTAGCACTTCAGTTGGCAGCCTCTCCTTGTTAAATACTGGAGTGAAGACAAACCAATACTTTCCCTGATGAATTCATACCTGAATTCAGCATTGTTCCTTAACCCAGCTGTTCCATCCACTCAACAATCTAGCCATGTACCAGCTGCTGTTAGAAAGCGTTTCCAGTTTATTGTTTTATGGACTTTTGGACAGAATGGGACATATTTTGAAACAAATGTAAAAGCAAGGCTATGTTTTCCTGAGAGGATTAACTCAATTGTAATCTAATCTAAAAATTCTTGCTAGTTTTAAACTGTTACATTTATTGTACTCTTCTCTGAACATTTGCTATTGCACTTGTTTAAAAATAGGGCCAATGTTGTTTATGTACACAGGCCTGGTTTGGATAGCATACCAAATGAACAGAGTGTGGAAGACAGAGAGCTCACTAAACCTGTCAAGACTCCATAGATGAATGCTAAGAACATCACAGGACACCACACCTGCACAAGTACTGTATAGGAAGGCTCTGTGGTCAAGAGGAAAGTGTTATTAACTCATCAGCCACTAGGAGGAGATCAATTGCACTGGCAACAAGAAACCTTCTAGAATCTGTTGGGAACGTTTATTGCCCAGTGTTGCTTTTAAGAAACAGATGTAACAGCACAGGAATTGGGTTCTATATAGTGACACAAGGAAGCAAGTTCAATCAGACATGTTTAATGCCAGTTTAACAAGACTAATATCAAGTATTGATACACCCAGTCCCTGGCTATGAGCACTACACTTACTTTGCTGTGACAGTGCCAGTTATAGCCTTCCTGTCTGGAACATAGTAAACAGACTGGGTCCTCATCTCTACTTCAAATTTAGGCAGCACTGAAGGTAAAAACACATAAAGAGTCATGTTAATTAGCACAGTGATGGAGGGCAGGTCGTTCAGTCCATCTCATTGCACATCATTTATCACAGGACAGTATCTGAAGATATTTAAAAGACAAAATCATAAAAGTAAAAGTTTCAGCAACTTCCTGGTACAGAATCACGACCTGTGCTGAAGCTCAGTCTCAAGGCAAAGAAAGAAATAAGAGACACCAGGAGGATTTCATTTATCTACAGCATGAAAAAAAAAAAAAAAAAAAAAAAAAAAAACATTTGTTTTCAACAAATTTTAGATCCACAGTCACAACTGATTGCATGCACCACAATAGTACAATGTTCTGTTGCAATAGCTTTTACATACACACCTCATTCCATAATAAATGGGCATGTGCTTTTTGTATGTTATTATTATGAATATACCGGTCCATCTCTGCATTGTAACAAATGACTTTAATACCTTGGGCAAAAGCAGTACCCCTATTAAATAATTTCTGGTTGGAGGACACCATAAAAGCTGCAAGTACTCTATTCATTTAAACAAGGTTTACAATATTCAAATATGCTTACCATATTGAGCTATGATGAATAGACTGCTACTTATCACTCCCTAAATGAGAAACAGTGCATTGATTACATGTTTCTGTGAAAAGGAAAGACTTTAAAAAGTGTGCAGATTGAGTTCCAACTGCCTGGCCACAATGAGTACAGTCTGTTCAATTGAAGCTGCATCACACAAGAAAACCCCACAAGGGTGTGTAATCAGTGGGCCATTTCTAAATGCAATTACCTACCCTTATTGTAGCCCTTGATATGAAAAGTGAACTGTCATTCCTGTGCTGATAAAACTTTCAACCTCAAGAAAAAATATCAGAGCAATCAGGATTATGTTAAAATGTGTATTACTTTAATCCAGACAACACAGGGTAAGTCATTCTAAAGCGCTGTAAAGCACTTTGTGATGGTGGTTCACTATGAAAGGTATTATTTTATTTATTATTATTTATTCTGTTATCATAGATGCATTAAATAACTACACCAAGTGTTTAGGTTACCATCAAGCCTCAGTCCCTTACTGTAATTACTCTAATTTGTAATTACTGATTACTGTAATTACTCTAATTTCATTGTCAGGGATGTTGATTCGCATTGTAGTAATACAGTCATTTACAATGCGTCCCAGTTAAATAAGGGTTAGGCTTACGTCTACTGTAGCTTCAATGGTCCAGCTTCCAAGAGGAGGGTTGTCAGATAACAGAAACTCTTTTGATACAACACCCAGATGACTGTCTATCGATAGCCACTGCTCTATAGAATTACCCTGAGGGTCCTGCCGGGAAAAAACAAAACATCCCATAATTAGCAGGCAGTGTCAGGAGTACAATTACATGAGATAATACCTTACTACTCCCAGTACATGTTGCACAAGCCAGACAACACTGGGGGTTTGTTCTCTCATTTTTGTTTAACCAACTTAGCTGGGGTTGTATGTAACAAAATAATTTCATAAATCTTATCTGTGGTGTATATCCATTATCTAGGTAGTGTAGATGTAAAATGTGGAGTTTTCAAAGACGCACTTACTATAGCAAACAGGTAATTCACCTCAGCTGTGTCTTTGGGGTCAAAAAACATGTCCCTGACCACAAAGCATGACAGTCATATCTCAAAGTGTTATGCCTCTATCATCCAGAAATTAAAGACTGTACGAATCACTGCTGTATTAACCCTGTTAACTGTTTTTAAAACTGAATGGTGCACTAGACGTGTTGGCCCATTGGGGTTTTCCAGAAATATTTCTTTGCAACTAGGGCTATGGTTGGTTTGTTTTGAATACCTTCCCTTAACCCTTAAACCCTAGGCAATGTTTTGTCCTTTCTTGTCATGTGGCAACACCTACCTTTATGACAATGTTGACTTGGGCGTTGTAGGGTTTCAGGTCAGAGTAAAGTGATATAACTCGGATCTTCACACCTTGCCTGGGTTGGTATTGAGACTTGTCTGTCTGGATAAAGGTAGAGAATCCTTTCGAATAAAATGACAGTAATGTGCTGTTAGAGAACACCTGCTTCGCACCATCATAGCCATTCACTACCAGAGTATACTGGGATTCACCAGCAGTGGACTTCTTAGGAATCTGGAGGACAGGGACAGGAAAAAAATGCAAGCAAAATAGTACAATTAGTGTGCAAAATAGTTAATTATAGAGTGAATATATTGTGTTTTGTGTTTCAGTATGATTTTATTTTTCAAGTTTACTAAAAATCACAGATAATATAATAATAATAATAATAATAATAATAATAATAATAATAATAATAATAATAATAATAATAATAATGTTTTAGTTTTTTGATCATTCTAACACATGTTTATGAGTTTGGTATGATGGATGTGACATGCCAGAGTTATCTTTTTTTTTTATTTAGAGTGCCCAATTAGAATGTCCAATTTCAAATGTTCAATTTAGAATGTCCAATTTTTTTTTCCCCTGACCACAGCAGCGCCCCACACAGCTCAGGAGAACTGAAGTGGGCGACCTACAGTCCCACAACCGAGCCAGCGTCCACTTCTACACCCAGGAACTTGAGAGCGGATGTTAGCAAGTTACTGACCTCCTAACCAGAGTGAACTAAAGTATTCTTGTTGTTCACTTTGTATGAGTTGTCAGATAATGGTGACGTTTTCAAACTCAAAAGTTTAAAGCACCCCATGTGGACCTAGGTTAATGGTTACTCTTTGCTAGTGTACCAGATGTACCAAGGGCTAATTCAGGCTATACGACAATTCAAGATCAACAAGAACATGGCTTGGGATAACTGTGATATTTCATACCCATAGTAAATAGGAGCTACATTATGAACATCAAAAAACTCATAGGATGTGAAAAATAAAATCTGAAGATTTGAAAAAAGAAAATACTTACTGGTGGAAGTACAAGCAATCCAGTGGAGCCTATATTTTAAAAAGAGAAAGTGACATGTTGGGATGAATTTATACAAGATAGACGTTGGATAATACAACATGTATTGACGACATTTTTTTAAAAAGCAAAAAAAAAAAAGTATTTTGTTATAACACTAAATACATTGGAAAAAATAAAAAAGCAACAGTAAGCAACAGCTAATATTCTTTTATTATTTATTTCAGAAATAAACTGGTTAAAATTGTACAAATCTTACCTGTTGTGCATTTTTATCTGACCTTAAACGCTAACCCTAAATATGCAGTTTAAAGGAAACACAGGTTATATCAAAGGCATGGTTTACATTTTAAAGACATAATCTCTGGTGCTACACTGGGTTCAAGAAAGTTTAAAGTTCACTTGATTTCCTTTTGGGATTGTTTCAAACTATAACCAACATGGTTTACCAGAACTGTACATTGTTGCTTTGAAAACTGAACGTAAAATATCAAACAGTTTCATTTCCTTACAATTTTGTAAACATACCCACGGAGCTGTTCAAGGCAAACTCAAAATAACCAAAAATCTTTTTACACTTTCAACTGAACTTTTTCTTTTTTTTTTTTTTTTAAAACAGCAAACATGGTTTTAAAATCGATAAAAGTCCTTAAAATCAGAAAAACTTCCTTCCAACTTATTAACAATGAAAAAAATTTTATAAATTGGAGGCAATTTCAAAATAGCACTCTTCTTTTTTTGGTGTGCCTGTCTTTAATTATCATCAGTGTCCTGATCAGCCTCATTTATATTTACTCCATCCAAGGCTTTCACACCCAACACAACAGAGTACCTGCTTGTAAAAACCTTCAATGCGGACCCTTGGAATGTAGCCATATAGTGTCTTTAGCTTTTGCTGAAAGTATTTTCCTGGTTCTTGTGTGTTTTTGGGTCAAGAGTATAGGAACCATATATCAGCCATATATCTCTGTCTTCCTTTCTTTGAAAGATTGACTGTAAACCAGTTCTATACTGTTGTATACTACTTCATTTAAATTATACAATGGCAAGGCTTTCCCTCTGATTCATTTTAATAACCGCCATGGTTCAGAACTAAAGCCTTATCACAGGTAAACAAACATACTTACTTTTTGTCTTTTTTTCATTCAGAATGAATTCGTAGTCATTGTATGACAACAATATGGAACTTCAGGGTATGTGCTGTCGTGGCATATCACCACATCCTGGGTGGTTGACAGCACACCTGAGGCGTGGCAATATCTTACTAGAGCACACACCCTGCAGTGGCATATGGCTGAGGAGTCAACTATAAAACATGCACAGTATTAAGCAGTCTTACAAAATTAATTGGGGGAAAAAAATGCACAAAATTGTAATTGGAAAATCTCAAAAAGCCATACAAATAAAATATGAAATGGAACTTGTGTAAAATGCCCTTAAAAACACTTAGAGCTCCTAAATGGGACTGTCAATCAAAAAGTATGTTTAGAAATATGCAATGTTTTTGTACAGTTCAACGCACTTCATGTGTTGATAAGTCGCTTGGTTCCTCTTCAGGTTGATCGGTATAGTCGGATCTTTCACCTGGTCTTCTTCGGATTCAGAAAAGTTACTTTGTGTATTATAATTGTCCTTTTTTTCATCAAAATGAATGTTAAAGCACAAAGTGACTCAATTTTGAAATTGTGGGTTATCAATTTTTTCTCCGTTCAGTAACTCATGAAAAATGAAGTGGTTTATCAAGTTTGCGGTGCTGCCATCTAGTGGAAAATACTGGAATGAAAACTATTTAAAGCTGATTATGATTTTTTATAAAGCCAGGATAGGGTTATACTAAAAAAGAAAAAGGAAAATGTGGGTATCAGGTTTTTCCAGGACACCCCTCAATTTTACTCTACAGGTGAAATTATCAAAGCAGTGAAAGACTAGCTGAAAGTAAAGCTTTCTTTAACTGTGTAATAGAAGAGCTCAGGGTTTACAAGTAAACACATGCTTGCTATAACAGCTATGAGGGCCACAATAATTACAGTTGCAAAAAATGTAAATGTGAGCACCATCTGATGAATAAATACAGAAATACACTGTGCACGTACCATGCACTTGATACACAGGCCTATACATAGTTACTCAACTGTTCTGGAACCGCCAGAAACTTCTCTAATAAATACTTGAGAACATTTACAGGTTTGCACAACATGGATAGGTTGGTAGCAATTGGATTGCTTTAAGAACCATCTGGGTATTTTTGTACTATAAACAAAACAATGCATTTCAGACTCATTTCAGTTTTATTTCGATCACTTGGGTTCTGATGAGATCAGCTAAAGGTTCTTCTCAATCAATGTGTCTTTAACAGGTTATACAACTAAGTATTTGCACTGATGACATTTATCAAACAGTTTCCAAGAATCTAACTTTAATAATAATATTATTATTATTATTATTATTATTATTATTATTATTATTTATTATTATTATTATTAAGTCATTTAGCAGACAGTTGTATGCAAAGCGACTTACAGAAACTTGAAAGTGAACTATGCATCACAACTGCTGCTGCAATAGGACAGTTTTAGTTTCATCTGATGGACGAGTTGTTTATATATCCCACACACCAGAACCTGCTAACCCGCTCTGAGCAGCTAAAATATGCATTTGAAGACAGAACTATTCAGGAGTACCAAGATATTTAGTACTATAGGGTGTCTATAAAAATCGGGGTAAAAGCAGCAATGAAATTTCACCCCCATTGCTTCTGCCTTTTTAGAAAACGGATAACATATTGTAACCCCCATCAGGACCCTTACTTGCGTGAACGCTACACTACTGAGGACCACTATCTCCTCTTGAAATCTATTGCAGATGGAGAAAAGCAAACCCTTTGTACATGTAAAGAAGTTTCCTCTTACTTTCTGAAGATGCATGGTAGTCAACTCACCTTGCTGCAAAGTGTCTTCACCAGAAACCACAAGGATTTTTCCATAAAAAATTTCTGCCGTCACTCTGACCTGAGATGGACTGTCCTTCAGAAGCGAGACAGCTACAGAATGTCTGACTCCAGGACTGATGACTTTTGGCGTTGTGACCAAATATGTCCTACGAAATTAATTAAAAAGAAGCGTGAGACTTATAGAAGGTACATCGTTATAAACGGGAAAGTAATAGCAGTGAATGTTATCTAGCTATTAATAAAATCCACCTGTCAGTCTCTTGTGTCAGTAAATTACCCACCACCCTTCCACAGATACATTTTAGACTAATTTTATTTTATTTTGAGCTTTGTTTTGTACTACTGGTCTTTGTTAGCTAAATTACACATTCAAAACTGTGCTTTGAATTCACGATCAAAACACTCCCTTTCAAGACCAAAACACTATAGCTACGTATGCCTAAACACTCCCCTGTAACACAATCAAATCAATAAACATTGTAATATGGGGTGCCAAACAGGCAATATATAAACTTTGATATATATATATATATATATATATATATATATATATATATATATATATATATATATATATATATATATAAGCTCAGTGAGGTCCTGATACTTACCTCTGTAATACATGTAGTCTAACATTCATTTTAACCAAAATGTTATTCAAATTGTATTTTTTTAGATGAACAAATAATAAATAATTAATATATACCAGTGTATTATTTTGAATTAGGCTTCCCGTTGGACTACTAAGTGGTTTTCGACCTAATCTGTAATGAATAATAGGAGTGTTGCGTACAGTATTTGTGAACCACTGCATAGCGTCAAAAACAAAAACCAACAAAATAAACAAAACAAAACAAAACAAAACAAAAAAACAGTAAAGGTTGTAGTTAGGGGGGCACCTGACTCCAGAATTACTGGACGCTTTGAGACAGAAACCAAAAGGCTATGTGCAGTTTAATCCTGGGGACCAAAGCCCTCCTGGTGGTTCACGTACACAACCACTGACATGTTGTCCATGCTGACAAGGACATGTTTGTTGTGGAGCACAGGGAGAAAATGTTGTAGACTCCACTAGCATAGTGCATTCAAGCACAGACGAGCCGACAGCTAGGATGACAGGTAGGCTTGCACTGTAAGGGAATCCAGCCGGAGAACCAAATAGACCCTACTCTGCACTGGTGTTAATTGGCTTTTTGCATCGTTGAGGGTGAGACCCAGCCTTGACAGATGCTCCGTCACAATCGCTATGTGAGCTAGTCCGGGTTACCGTGGTAACTGCCGGACGCCATCACCTCTCCCTACCCTGTGCCGAGGCGTGGGAGGGGAGCATCGCTACCACCTTTCTGGACGCCTCTCGCTCTCTGTGAGATCATTGCAGGATCTCCTCTACCACCTTTCTGGATGCCTCTCGCTCTCCGTGAGAGCGTTGTAGGATCTCCTCTACCGCTGGTCCAAAAGTATAGGCTTGTCCAATAAGGCGGACTTTTCCACATCCGGAACCCTCGCCTGAGACAGCTACAACTGTTCGCGCACCACCACTAAGTCTGCCACGTTTCTGCTGAGGGCTTGCCCTTGGAACCCTGATATTTGAAATAAGTGCCAGAGACGGCGTATAGCTCTGAAGCTAGCAGCTCAGGAAGGGTAACAGAGCTAAGCATGCCATCCAGGTAGGCTGTCAAGAGGTAAGCCTTTTTTTAGGTAGTCCTCTGTGATCCTGCATTTTGTAGGGTCGCTTAATGAAGCTCAGAGACGATCAGAGACAATCGATCACACCGATCGTTGCATCAGAGGTTTATTGCAGTGGTTTTCAAACAACAGAGCGCGCCGGAGAACAACAGTAACTTCATCAGTAACTAGTATATTCTGCCGGAGTTTTACATGTACATGGGTTATATAGTTTTTACATAGCATCCCTCACCCCTGTCAGAAGCCAGCACGCAACAAACAATTCATTAGTAACTACCTCCTAAATTATCTCTTTAACCTTCGTCAATCAATCAGTAAAGGCTTTGGGGCTCAATTGTCCCCTCCATGTGCGTTTGTTATGTCCATTTCAGAAACTAGTTAATACTGTTTTTTATGATTAAGTAAGCATTGCACATTCTTATTGTAACTTCCCTTTCCCCCGGACATTTAGCCCAGCCTGTTTGTGTGCTGGAACATTCAGTTCCTTCTTGCGTGGACCTCGGCTAACATTGCTTCATGATGGATTTCAGTTAAGGCTGCAGTGATTTTCTTAATAGTTTGGTATAAGGGTATGTGGTCTATTGTGTGTAGGAACGCTTGAGCTTGCTGGTCCTGGTTTTTAATCAGATGAGGGGGTAAGGGGTGGACTACATGGCTGCCTACAGTTACAGTATGATTTACATATAAGCAGTAGCTGGTGTTAGTGGCACAGAGGCAGGTACCCATTGATAGGTGACGCCGATCGAATGTCACGCACCAATGAGTTTGGTTTAGTTGCACGATTTGCTCAAACCCCCACAGTGGTAGCACCGTCGCCAGGTTAGTTAAATTCATTTGAGTATTGCAGGTACAAACAACCGTAGCTTTTATCTGAGTGCAACATTCATTACTAAGTATGCTTCCATTACCCACCCATCCTACATTAGTAAGGGTATAGACATGGTTCCCCTCTGGGATCCCCAACGTTTGTACCCGTCTTAACGCCTGGCATTGGACAGGTGTCCTGGATGCGATCATTATTTGGTAAGTAACATTGGATGCACGTCTGGGGCCTCGGGTTGGGCGGGTGAGTACAGAGTCCCATACGTCCGCCGCCCATTCAATCCCAAGGCCGCCTTTTTTACTGTTTAAAGATAACCTGTGCGAAATAGGGAGCTGTGGCAAAGTGGTGAATACGTGCAGGTGAGTGCAGTGCAGAGTGGATAAATGACACAGACGATGATGTACAGGTCCAAGGGTGTTTATTAAATTAATTCAATGTCCAGAGCCTTATAGCAAACCTGCAAGTAATAATAATGTTGGAAGTGGTACAGCGGCGTGTATCACTTCTGATTATAATCCCACGGGTTTGACCCATAACCCAAAGTCCAGTCCTTTCACCCACACAAAACACAAAACACAAAACACAGACACAATTCCGACAGTACGTGATTTTAGTGCTTGTGGTGCAAAAGACAGTTCCTGTAGTGGAAACGGTGAGTGGTGATATCCGGGTTTTACGCTGGCCTGCGGTTGCAGCTCCGGATCGTGCTCAGTATTCTTGGTGAGAAACGACACACAAGACAAACAGTGTTAATACACAGACAAGCAGAACACTCACGGTTTTTCGTATAAACAAGACGGGCTCCTTCTTGGTTATTTGGCTTAACCATATGCAAAGGAACAGATCACAGAGCCACGCCCCCCTATTTATACCCTCGCCCATGACCCCTAGGTTAACGAGTGCATCTCCTCCTCCAATCCTCAGATGCCACGCCGTTTACCGTCCGGGTCAGTGAGCTTGGGTGCCGTAGCTCCGCCCCTTTCCTAAATGGCCGACTTCCACCTACCCTTCGGAATAAATTGTCTCGCCATTTGTTTAAGGTTACTCTGTTCCTTCTTTCTAGTGCCCTCACCGGTCGGGAAGGAGATCTAACACCAAGCGTCATTCGATCACTGTCATAGGAGCCTATTGCTTAACAGATCAGTTATATTGCGATTAACATGTGCCATCATGAGGGTTCCCATTCTATAACACCTTTCTTCATTCTGAGTAATATTTACATCTCATTATGGCGGTAATTAGATCCCTGAGAGATCTCACTACCAGTTTGATGGCTACCATATTATGATGAACTCTCGTAGCCGAGTTGATGGAGCATTGCGCATTAAACCAGTTTGTCCCATCATTTTGCCATTTCTGGAATTCGGCATTCACATTGTTCGTAGTGGACTGAGCCATCCCAAACCACCCTGCTGCTTCAGACAGGATTTCCCGCTTACGCCTTTTTGGGGCGTCGTCGTACTGGGGGGTGGTAGATTGCACGTATCACGTGAGGGCATCCTTCATTTGATCTAGGAATACTTTAGTTAGAGACGGGAAACCAGAGCAGTTGGTCTGGAACAGTTTCAGCGAGTAATCACAATGCACTGTGACTCGATGCCAGACCACGTCCTCAATGAGCCCTAATGGTTCCCCCACTTCTATGAGCCCATGTGGTGAGGGGGCGAAGGTCTGGGGACCTATACACAACTATATACAACTATATTGTTGTGCCTTTCGTCTATACTACAATCATGCCACTGATGGGCTTTGACTTTTAAGACTGCAGTGGTCAGGCCTTTTTCTTGTCTAGCCTTCACTTGTTTCCAAATGGCTTCAATGAGCTGCTGGTGTTTCAGTTGCCCACCTGTCGTGGTAATGAAGCCTCGTCTGGCCCAGGTGACCATGTAGTCATGGGCCACCCTGAATACTTAGCGGCTGTCCGTATATATACTAAGATCCAGATCGTCATGTTACATGAGAGCCATGAGGAGAGCTACCATTTCTGCCTCTTGGGCTGTGCAGCCCCCTTCTAGCTTCCCTTTTAGGATAACGCCCTGATCACCTTCTTCAGATGACCAGGTTGCCCACCCAGTGACGAACTCCCCCAAGATCTCCGGCAGCGAAACTGCTGCGGGGGAAGGTGGTCTTCTGACCTCTCCCCCCTATATAGCCCCCGCAGCTCCCTCTGGGGGGACTCCAGCCCCCAGAACTCCTGCAGCGAAACTGATGCGGGGGAAGGTTGTCTCCTGACCTCTCTCCCCTTTATAGCCGGCAGCTCTCTCTGGTGGGACTCCAGACCCCAGAACTCCTGCAGCGAAATTGCTGCGGAGAAGGGTGGTCTCCTGACCTCTACCCCCTCCTCTGCTCGTGATGGTGGGGGAAGTGATACCAGCAGGCATTCATCCTCTGCTGGTGGAGGAAGTGAAACCAGCAGGCATTCATCCACTGCTGGTGGAAAGGGACCCAGCAGGCATTCACCCTCTGCTGGTAGTGGAAGTGATACCAACAGGCATTCATCCTCTGCTGGTGGGGGAAATGATACCAGCAGGCATTCATCCTCTGGTGGTGGAAAGGGGCCCAGTAGGCATTCACCCTCTGCTGGTGGATGTGGCGGAGGCAGAGGCAGCTCCTGCTGCTCTGCTCCTGCCGATGGAGGTGGCAGAGCCATTTAGTCTCCTGCAGGTGAAGGTGGCAGAGTCCGAGTTGGAGGTGTGTAGTCTCCTGGCGGCGGAGGTGGGAGCAGTGTGTAGTCTGCCCTTGTTACAGGGGACTGGTGCGGCTCTCCCTCCTGCTCTGGAGACAGCGATGGAACCTCTCCCTCTGGCTCTGGAGATAGCAGCAACAGCTCCTCTCCCTCTGGCTCATGAGGCAAAGCCAGCAGGCATTCTTCCTCTGCTGGTGGAGACTTGAGCTGTGGACACTCTGTCTTCCTCTCCCCCTTTCCCCTTCTCTGCCTCCTCCTCACCTTTCTCTCCTGGGCCAGTTCCTCCTCTCCCTCTTGGTAGGGGCAGCGCATCACCGGGTGCCCGAACTCCCCACAGGCAAGGCACCAGCCTTGGTCCTCTAGACCACCGAGGAGGTCCTCCAGATCCTGGCAGCCATCTCTCCAGCTCCAGCCTTCCATTTCTTTATTATTTTCTTTGTTGTTGTTTTTGTTTTTGAACCAGAAACTGCGGTCGGAGGAAGCAGAGGCAGCTCCTAGCAGTGGGCTGGTCTAGTGGCCTTCAGGCGAAGCCACTCCTCCGCATCCTCCACTTTTTCCTGATCGAGGGCCTTCAAAAAGAGAGGGTCTTCATAGGGGCAAACTTCCCGGAGGTGCCCATACTCCAAGCAGGAGGCACACCATGGAGCCCCTCCTTTCTTCAACTCCTCCTGGCAATTACTCCATGGCTGCCTTTCTTCCTCCCATCCCATCCCATTATTTTTTTTCTTTTTTTAATGAATTTTCCACCCGCAGTATCCCTGATCTGACGCTTGGAGGCGCTGTTGTCTCGGTTCTGACATCACGTGTTACAAAGAAGGCCGGAGTGGGTGGTGTCAGCCAGGAAATAAACAATGAGAGAGGTGGAGTTTGGTGGAGCTGAGCAAATGGTTTCACTCAGAATTTAATAAATAAACAGAACAGAAAATAAACAGAAAAGAAAATAAAAAGGTTGTAACAAATAAAAATACAGGACACGGCACATTCGCCAAAACAAAAGAGACAAACAAAACGGACTATACAGACAAACACGGTGAACTGATTTAACGATTATTATTATTATTATAATTATTACTATTACCTCCGTCTCCAATCCTGTTCTCCACTCACCGAACACACAACCCCGAGTAAGTGAAAACATGCTGCTTTTATGTTCTGTACCGAGACTCGACTGCTAATCAATCATTCATTTGGAGTCGCGGTACAACTGCATGTGAATTAATAAAGTGCAATTCCCTGTGCTCACATATTATTACATTTTACTTGCACGTGAAGTGCTGTGCAATCCTCGTGCCTAAATACAAATATACATTTTAAACACTCGTGTTACACAGACACGTTTATATCCCATGTACCAATGACTATACACCAACATTTAACACACAACACATAACACAAAATATAACACAGGGGCGGGCACTTTGCCAATTCCAATTCACTGTAATGTCCTTGCAGTTCTTCTGCCGTTTCAAACTTTCCTGTAGCCACTGCCACTTTCCAACAAATCATCTTTAAGTATCAATACGGCCACAATTAGAGCATTGTTTAAAATCGTATTCATTCTAAAACTTGGTGTGATTTTGCAGCTGTGAGCTGTGCCTTCAACATCTACTATTAACACTTCTCTGCTGCTGGACAACTGCCCAGGCACCTTATCTGCATATTGCCTGCTCTCTGGCAACACGCCCAGAATCTTATCTTACACTGCTTCTTTGAGCTAAACTTCTAGCTTCCAGTCCTATTGCATCGCCATTGCGATCCATATTTTATTTTAATCCACTCTCTTATATCAACTCCTGAACTGAAGCTTTCTATTCTCAAACTGGGACAGATCCTGTCCCTTTTCACAGTCTGAGCTGCACTCTGCTATTTCGTGAACACAGTTAACGTGTTCCCACTCATACTTATGTAAAGGTCACATAGCGTTAAACACCTGCCTTTTCTAAAATGTTGCTTTATCTTTTGCTTAAACAAAACCAATCTAACCCATAATAATAAAATTATCATTCTAAACTGACTTTTTACCAATATAATTTTCCAATTTGACAAGTTACTCTACTTTGTGGATTTTGTTAATGGTTTGTTTTCCTTTGCACTTAAATTTACACATTGTTGGTGTGCTCATGAACTTTAACTAGGGTTTTATGCCAATACCTTCATCCGCACCACTTCGTGACGATTTGTGTAACAGATTTTTCCTATTAACAGGTTGTCCTAACTCACAAATAGGTCAACATGTAATAGCCAACAGACAAACATATATTACATACATATGTAACACCCAGTTCAGAGACTCCACATTATGCTCAACTGTTGCTACTTGAAATATGATTATAGTCTTACGTGTATGGTATAATCTTCACAACCATACAGCTTGCTAGCATGGTCGGCCACAAACACAATACAACAAAAACACAATACAACTGTCCTTTACAACACTCACACGAATATCTGTCTCGAAAATATTTTTAATGTTCTTGTCTAGAGCCTTTATTTTGTTTCAGGTTTAGTCCCTGACTTAACTATCATTGCTTTATACGTGATTTATTAATGTCTCAGTTACCACATTAATCTAGTTATCATCACCTCTCCTGCTAGAAGTGCCGTAAAAACTTAATTGTGACCAACATAAACAAAACATCTCGTATATGTGCAAATAAAACCAGTTAATACTAGTAACTTTGATGATTCATTAACCCAAGTGTTCTCCATTCAAAGAAAATGCTATCTCCCTGTTTAGTTCAACACAAATTAAACAATCATCAAGATGCAGGCTCTTGAAAATAAAACTTTGATTTAATTCTGCATTTTAGAAACCACTCAGTTTGCCTGTGGTTGGGGGTGTCTGGTTGCCAGCCTTTCTTTAATGCTTTCTTTTTACTATCTGCCCACTATGCAGTTAGGTACTCTCATACTCCCGGCTGTGGCTTTGGTGTTGCCATCTTAATTACTTTCCCGTGGCTGATGAGACCACCTCTAAGCTATATCATCTGCAGGAATGCTTCTTAGATATACTCCGTGGATTAATACCACCTTACTGTACCAGAACACACAACTACTTATGTAATGGGGACGCCATCCCACTACTAGAGTGGCTCTACTTACAGCCAACTATGTAGTGATGATGCCCAATGGACACTCGCCCCCTACCTAGTCACAACAAGATGTACACACTCAAGTCCTTTTACTCATTAATCTCATATAACTTCACAACCCACAGGTTAAGGATTCCTGTTCACCCACTATGCACATTTAAAAAAGTATCACTTATCCCAGACCTCTAGTCCCGAGCCCGCACACCAACAGTAGCACAACGAACAGCAGGGAATCTTGCCGACACCGCCAATTTGTAGGGTCACTTAATGAAGCTCAGAGACGATCAGAGACAATCAATCACACCGATCGTTGCATCAAAGGTTTATTGCAGTGGTTTTCAAACAACAGAGCGCGCCGGAGAACAACAGTAACTTCATCAGTAACTAGTATATTCTGCCGGAGTTTTACATGTACATGGGTTATATAGTTTTTACATAGCATCCCTCACCCCTGTCAGAAGCCAGCACGCAACAAACAATTCATTAGTAACTACCTCCTAAATTATCTCTTTAACCTTCGTCAATCAATCAGTAAAGGCTTTGGGGCTCAATTGTCCCCTCCATGTGCGTTTGTTATGTCCATTTCAGAAACTAGTTAATACTGTTTTTTATGATTAAGTAAGCATTGCACATTCTTATTGTAACTTCCCTTTCCCCCGGACATTTAGCCCAGCCTGTTTGTGTGCTGGAACATTCAGTTCTTTCACCTTAGTCGTAATCTTCAAGAATATTAGTTGCTGAATCATCTTGTTCCTTTTGTGGTTCCTTCATTTGGCAGTTAGGGCATACAGGATCCTTGAACAGACGTACTACTGGTTGGCTCACACTAGGGCCGCTATGGTGGCTGAGACCGGGTGTTGCCAAGAGGATTTGACCTCCTCCGAGAAGTCCAGGAACGCTGGAAAGGGCTGGAGTGTCAAAGTCTGTGCTAGTCTGAAAACAAACCTGCACTGCTCGAAACTTGGCTTCCAGGGTACCTTGAGGATGTTGGTGGCCCTTTCCATCAGTGCCCGAACCAGTAAATTATATATATATATATATATATATATACACACACACACACACACACACACACACACACACACACACACTCACAAAATCAGCAAATCAAATAATTGTTTTTATTACATGTTCAAAATGAAACATGTATGTTTTCTTCAATAATAAAAACGAGGGGTTTAAATGGGTTGGGTCTTGAGAGAGCACTACCGTAAATAAAATACAAAAAAACAGAGTCGTGTCCAAGAAAAGGGGCATCACAAAGATCAGAAAAAAGACCAGAACCAAATAAACCTCTCGTTTTATCTACCGTTTGATGGAGATATGAATATGATCAACGGCAATCTATAGTATTTTGGTTAGCAATGTTTAGTTTTAGAGAAAGTGAGTATTTATTTGAGTACACACTAGCTACATTATATATTTTTTGAAGATGCAATCCCACTTTTTTGTTTAAAACAATAAATTAACAAGCGCTGTATGTATGTGAAGATCACAACCGAGAGTTTACAGTAATGTGTGATCTGTGTTCATTTACATGCTCGCTCAGCTACAAAATACAAATCTCATTCGCTGACCTACATAGCTACACGTAAATGCTGCGTTCATACACGACCAAACTATTTACAGATGCTCGCAGATTTGTATTTTCAGTGCATGGCATACTGCATTTTTAAAGGAAATAAAGGAAGCACCTAATTAAATGTGTTTTTACATCCATTTACAAGACTCCACTGACTTTTGTTCAAATTTGCGATTTTCACAATTCCTGTGACCTCCGTGGAATCTGTGACAAAATCATATCCTTAATTATGATGCACTTTACAAGGATACTGCATATTTAAACTACCTTTAATAAAGCACTGTAAAGTCCATCAAATGATTATGAAATTAAATACAATATTTGGTTAAATAAAATCATTCCATTCTGTATATATACAGTGTATATATATATATATATATATATATATATATATATATATATATATATATATATATATATATACACAAATCAAATACAGATACAGCTAAATATGTAGTATGTATTTGTTTACCTTGCAGAAGAATAGTGTGGTGCAGTACTGATCAACAGAATGCAGAAAACAGCCAGCGCTCGAAACCAACTCATTCTCAGATACCTGTCTGAAATGACTTCTGATAACCCAATGCAATGCAATACAATTCAAAGGTGCTTTATTGGCATGCCAAAGAAAGCAATTACCTCACTGTTTAAAATGCACAAAGTCTCATGAACATGCTTATTTATTTCCTCCTGTTGCTAAAGCTCCACCTACACAGTCACTGTCTCAGGGTAACATGATGCATCGTCCTGTTGCTAAAGCTCCACCTGCATGAGTCACTGGGTAACCTGTTGCACCCTCTAAATCTGTTGGAATTTCTAAAGTTGTGTACACTGTTATTTAAAGATGTCGTGTTATTTTACTGTTAATACAAATGTACAGTATGTTTCTACGTACAGTAAAAGTGGTTATCTTTGTTAAAAATAATAGTATTCTACACATTTTAGGTGATATAAGCAAACTGGAAAGATAATAATGACTGTATTTAGATGAAGCAGATTGCACAGAGCGCTAAACTATGGAATAATACAGTAAACATTCTTATCTTATTTAAGTGTAAAACTGAATTTGATTAGAGGACTCTACAGCTGCAGCTATGGTTTATTTAGATTTTGACAGGCCATATCACATACCCAGCTTGTTTATTACCGACCCCTTATTAAATTGCTAGCTGTTAAAAAAAATTGTGTGCGTGTTTCAGACTTTAGTTTCAATCAGTCATAGCTACTTATTTTAACATTCCAAAATTCAGTCAAATTAAAGTCTTTGATGTGATTTTGGAGACAGCACAAGAAACAAGTCTCTAGAACCAGGTGCACAGCGGGAGGAATAATGTTTATATACCACACAATGCTTAGTGGCAGTTATACTCCTTGTATACTTTTACTTTGTGATGTTTATTCAAAATAAAAGTGCATTCTCAAAATAATATTTTCATTTATTCCTGAGAACTGTTGCAACCCCATCAATGAACTGATTGTACTAATGTCATGGAAGGCAATACCCAACATAGCACTTCAGAGTGTAAGACTGGAAACATTTTGCATAATAAAAGTACAATATACAGAGGGTCTGACATGGCCTGATTAGCACTAATCTTGGACTACCTAATATTACCTTAGGACAGGTATTCCAGCATATGGATCTGTAGATCTGCAGGGACAATGCTTCACTGATCAGTCATGTTACCTACTGTGTGCTTGGTGACTGATACAGTGTTGTTTGACCCAATTGGCTAACACTGCAAGTGCTGTTCTAATGAGGATGTGTGTTATTTCTACTGTATGTGTGTTGCATTTCATGTGTGTTGTAGTTAGGGGGGCACCTGACTCCAGAATTACTGGACGCTTTGAGACAGAAACCAAAAGGCTATGTGCAGTTTAATCCTGGGGACCAAAGCCCTCCTGGTGGTTCACGTACACAACCACTGACATGTTGTCCATGCTGACAAGGACATGTTTGTTGTGGAGCACAGGGAGAAAATGTTGTAGACTCCACTAGCATAGTGCATTCAAGCACAGACGAGCCGACAGCTAGGATGACAGGTAGGCTTGCACTGTAAGGGAATCCAGCCGGAGAACCAAATAGACCCTACTCTGCACTGGTGTTAATTGGCTTTTTGCATCGTTGAGGGTGAGACCCAGCCTTGACAGATGCTCCGTCACAATCGCTATGTGAGCTAGTCCGGGTTACCGTGGTAACTGCCGGACGCCATCACCTCTCCCTACCCTGTGCCGAGGCGTGGGAGGGGAGCATCGCTACCACCTTTCTGGACGCCTCTCGCTCTCTGTGAGATCATTGCAGGATCTCCTCTACCACCTTTCTGGATGCCTCTCGCTCTCCGTGAGAGCGTTGTAGGATCTCCTCTACCGCTGGTCCAAAAGTATAGGCTTGTCCAATAAGGCGGACTTTTCCACATCCGGAACCCTCGCCTGAGACAGCTACAACTGTTCGCGCACCACCACTAAGTCTGCCACGTTTCTGCTGAGGGCTTGCCCTTGGAACCCTGATATTTGAAATAAGTGCCAGAGACGGCGTATAGCTCTGAAGCTAGCAGCTCAGGAAGGGTAACAGAGCTAAGCATGCCATCCAGGTAGGCTGTCAAGAGGTAAGCCTTTTTTTAGGTAGTCCTCTGTGATCCTGCATTTTGTAGGGTCGCTTAATGAAGCTCAGAGACGATCAGAGACAATAAATCTCACCGATCGTTGCATCAAAGGTTTATTGCAGTGGTTTTCAAACAACAGAGCGCGCCGGAGAACAACAGTAACTTCATCAGTAACTAGTATATTCTGCCGGAGTATTACATGTACATGGGTTATATAGTTTTTACATAGCATCCCTCACCCCTGTCAGAAGCCAGCACGCAACAAACAATTCATTAGTAACTACCTCCTAAATTATCTCTTTAACCTTCGTCAATCAATCAGTAAAGGCTTTGGGGCTCAATTGTCCCCTCCATGTGCGTTTGTTATGTCCATTTCAGAAACTAGTTAATACTGTTTTTTATGATTAAGTAAGCATTGCACATTCTTATTGTAACTTCCCTTTCCCCCGGACATTTAGCCCAGCCTGTTTGTGTGCTGGAACATTCAGTTCCTTCTTGCGTGGACCTCGGCTAACATTGCTTCATGATGGATTTCAGTTAAGGCTGCAGTGATTTTCTTAATAGTTTGGTATAAGGGTATGTGGTCTATTGTGTGTAGGAACGCTTGAGCTTGCTGGTCCTGGTTTTTAATCAGATGAGGGGGTAAGGGATGAACTACATGGCTGCCTACAGTTACAGTATGATTTACATATAAGCAGTAGCTGGTGTTAGTGGCACAGAGGCAGGTACCCATTGATAGGTGACGCCGATCGAATGTCACGCACCAATGAGTTTGGTTTAGTTGCACGATTTGCTCAAACCCCCACAGTGGTAGCACCGTCGCCAGGTTAGTTAAATTCATTTGAGTATTGCAGGTACAAACAACCGTAGCTTTTATCTGAGTGCAACATTCATTACTAAGTATGCTTCCATTACCCACCCATCCTACATTAGTAAGGGTATAGACATGGTTCCCCTCTGGGATCCCCAACGTTTGTACCCGTCTTAACGCGAAACTGCTGCGGGGGAAGGTTGTCTCCTGACCTCTCTCCCCTTTATAGCCGGCAGCTCTCTCTGGTGGGACTCCAGACCCCAGAACTCCTGCAGCGAAATTGCTGCGGAGAAGGGTGGTCTCCTGACCTCTACCCCCTCCTCTGCTCGTGATGGTGGGGGAAGTGATACCAGCAGGCATTCATCCTCTGCTGGTGGAGGAAGTGAAACCAGCAGGCATTCATCCACTGCTGGTGGAAAGGGACCCAGCAGGCATTCACCCTCTGCTGGTGGGGAGGTGATACCAGCAGGCATTCATCCTCTGCTGGTGGGGGAAATGATACCAGCAGGCATTCATCCTCTGCTGGTGGAAAGGGACCCAGCAGGCATTCACCCTCTGCTGGTGGAGGTGGCGGAGGAGGCAGAGGCAGCTCCTGCTGCTCTGCTCCTGCCGATGGAGGTGGCAGAGCCATTTAGTCTCCTGCAGGTGAAGGTGGCAGAGTCCGAGTTGGAGGTGTGTAGTCTCCTGGCGGCGGAGGTGGGAGCAGTGTGTAGTCTGCCCTTGTTACAGGGGACTGGTGCGGCTCTCCCTCACTTGCAGGGGACTGGTGCGGCTCTCCCTCCTGCTCTGGAGACAGCGATGGGACCTCTCCCTCTGGCTCTGGAGATAGCAGCAACAGCTCCTCTCCCTCTGGCTCATGAGGCAAAACCAGCAGGCATTCTTCCTCTGCTGGTGGAGACTTGGGCTGTGGACACTCTGTCTTCCTCTCCCCCTTTCCCCTTCTCTGCCTCCTCCTCACCTTTCTCTCCTGGGCCAGTTCCTCCTCTCCCTCTTGGTAGGGGCAGCGCATCACCGGGTGCCCGAACTCCCCACAGGCAAGGCACCAGCCTTGGTCCTCTAGACCACCGAGGAGGTCCTCCAGATCCTGGCAGCCATCTCTCCAGCTCCAGCCTTCCATTTCTTTATTATTTTCTTTGTTGTTGTTTTTGTTTTTGAACCAGAAACTGCGGTCGGAGGAAGCAGAGGCAGCTCCTAGCAGTGGGCTGGTCTAGTGGCCTTCAGGCGAAGCCACTCCTCCGCATCCTCCACTTTTTCCTGATCGAGGGCCTTCAAAAAGAGAGGGTCTTCATAGGGGCAAACTTCCCGGAGGTGCCCATACTCCAAGCAGGAGGCACACCATGGAGCCCCTCCTTTCTTCAACTCCTCCTGGCAATTACTCCATGGCTGCCTTTCTTCCTCCCATCCCATCCCATTATTTTTTTTCTTTTTTTAATGAATTTTCCACCCGCAGTATCCCTGATCTGACGCTTGGAGGCGCTGTTGTCTCGGTTCTGACATCACGTGTTACAAAGAAGGCCGGAGTGGGTGGTGTCAGCCAGGAAATAAACAATGAGAGAGGTGGAGTTTGGTGGAGCTGAGCAAATGGTTTCACTCAGAATTTAATAAATAAACAGAACAGAAAATAAACAGAAAAGAAAATAAAAAGGTTGTAACAAATAAAAATACAGGACACGGCACATTCGCCAAAACAAAAGAGACAAACAAAACGGACTATACAGACAAACACGGTGAACTGATTTAACGATTATTATTATTATTATAATTATTACTATTACCTCCGTCTCCAATCCTGTTCTCCACTCACCGAACACACAACCCCGAGTAAGTGAAAACATGCTGCTTTTATGTTCTGTACCGAGACTCGACTGCTAATCAATCATTCATTTGGAGTCGCGGTACAACTGCATGTGAATTAATAAAGTGCAATTCCCTGTGCTCACATATTATTACTTTTTACAAGCAAGTGAAGTCCTGTGCAATCCTCGTGCCTAAATACAAATATACATTTTAAACACTCGTGTTACACAGACACGTTTATATCCCATGTACCAATGACTATACACCAACATTTAACACACAACACATAACACAAAATATAACACAGGGGCGGGCACTTTGCCAATTCCAATTCACTGTAATGTCCTTGCAGTTCTTCTGCCGTTTCAAACTTTCCTGTAGCCACTGCCACTTTCCAACAAATCATCTTTAAGTATCAATACGGCCACAATTAGAGCATTGTTTAAAATCGTATTCATTCTAAAACTTGGTCTGTTTTTGCAGCTGTGAGCTGTGCTTTCAACATCTACTATTAACACTTCTCTGCTGCTGGACAACTGCCCAGGCACCTTATCTGCATATTGCCTGCTCTCTGGCAACACGCCCAGAATCTTATCTTACACTGCTTCTTTGAGCTAAACTTCTAGCTTCCAGTTCTATTGCATCACCATTGCAATCCATTTTTTATTTTAATCCACTCTATTATATCAACTCCTGAACTGAAGCTTTCTATTCTCAAACTGGGACAGATCCTGTCCCTTTTCACAGTCTGAGCTGCACTCTGCTATTTCGTGAACACAGTTAACGTGTTCCCACTCATACTTATGTAAAGGTCACATAGCGTTAAACACCTGCCTTTTCTAAAATGTTGCTTTATCTTTTGCTTAAACAAAACCAATCTAACCCATAATAATAAAATTATCATTCTAAACTGACTTTTTACCAATATAATTTTCCAATTTGACAAGTTACTCTACTTTGTGGATTTTGTTAATGGTTTGTTTTCCTTTGCACTTAAATTTACACATTGTTGGTGTGCTCATGAACTTTAACTAGGGTTTTATGCCAATACCTTCATCCGCACCACTTCGTGACGATTTGTGTAACAGATTTTTCCTATTAACAGGTTGTCCTAACTCACAAATAGGTCAACATGTAATAGCCAACAGACAAACATATATTACATACATATGTAACACCCAGTTCAGAGACTCCACATTATGCTCAACTGTTGCTACTTGAAATATGATTATAGTCTTACGTGTATGGTATAATCTTCACAACCATACAGCTTGCTAGCATGGTCGGCCACAAACACAATACAACAAAAACACAATACAACTGTCCTTTACAACACTCACACGAATATCTGTCTCGAAAATATTTTTAATGTTCTTGTCTAGAGCCTTTATTTTGTTTCAGGTTTAGTCCATGACTTACACTATCATTGCTTTATACATGATTTATTAATGTCTCAGTTACCACATTAATCTAGTTATCATCACCTCTCCTGCTAGAAGTGCCGTAAAAACTTAATTGTGACCAACATAAACAAAACATCTCGTATATGTGCAAATAAAACCAGTTAATACTAGTAACTTTGATGATTCATTAACCCAAGTGTTCTCCATTCAAAGAAAATGCTATCTCCCTGTTTAGTTCAACACAAATTAAACAATCATCAAGATGCAGGCTCTTGAAAATAAAACTTTGATTTAATTCTGCATTTTAGAAACCACTCAGTTTGCCTGTGGTTGGGGGTGTCTGGTTGCCAGCCTTTCTTTAATGCTTTCTTTTTACTATCTGCCCACTATGCAGTTAGGTACTCTCATACTCCCGGCTGTGGCTTTGGTGTTGCCATCTTAATTACTTTCCCGTGGCTGATGAGACCACCTCTAAGCTATATCATCTGCAGGAATGCTTCTTAGATATACTCCGTGGATTAATACCACCTTACTGTACCAGAACACACAACTACTTATGTAATGGGGACGCCATCCCACTACTAGAGTGGCTCTACTTACAGCCAACTATGTAGTGATGATGCCCAATGGACACTCGCCCCCTACCTAGTCACAACAAGATGTACACACTCAAGTCCTTTTACTCATTAATCTCATATAACTTCACAACCCACAGGTTAAGGATTCCTGTTCACCCACTATGCACATTTAAAAAAGTATCACTTATCCCAGACCTCTAGTCCCGAGCCCGCACACCAACAGTAGCACAACGAACAGCAGGGAATCTTGCCGACACCGCCAATTTGTAGGGTCACTTAATGAAGCTCAGAGACGATCAGAGACAATCAATCACACCGATCGTTGCATCAAAGGTTTATTGCAGTGGTCATCAAACAACAGAGCGCGCCGGAGAACAACAGTAACTTCATCAGTAACTAGTATATTCTGCCGGAGTATTACATGTACATGGGTTATATAGTTTTTACATAGCATCCCTCACCCCTATCAGAAGCCAGCACGCAGCAAACAATTCATTAGTAACTACCTCCTAAATTATCTCTTTAACCTTCGTCAATCAATCAGTAAAGGCTTTGGGGCTCAATTGTCCCCTCCATGTGCGTTTGTTATGTCCATTTCAGAAACTAGTTAATACTGTTTTTTATGATTAAGTAAGCATTGCACATTCTTATTGTAACTTCCCTTTCCCCCGGACATTTAGCCCAGCCTGTTTGTGTGCTGGAACATTCAGTTCTTTCACCTTAGTCGTAATCTTCAAGAATATTAGTTGCTGAATCATCTTGTTCCTTTTGTGGTTCCTTCATTTGGCAGTTAGGGCATACAGGATCCTTGAACAGACGTACTACTGGTTGGCTCACACTAGGGCCGCTATGGTGGCTGAGACCGGGTGTTGCCAAGAGGATTTGACCTCCTCCGAGAAGTCCAGGAACGCTGGAAAGGGCTGGAGTGTCAAAGTCTGTGCTAGTCTGAAAACAAACCTGCACTGCTCGAAACTTGGCTTCCAGGGTACCTTGAGGATGTTGGTGGCCCTTTCCATCAGTGCCCGAACCAGTAAATTATATATATATATATATATATATATATATACACACACACACACACACACACACACACACACACTCACAAAATCAGCAAATCAAATAATTGTTTTTATTACATGTTCAAAATGAAACATGTATGTTTTCTTCAATAATAAAAACGAGGGGTTTAAATGGGTTGGGTCTTGAGAGAGCACTACCGTAAATAAAATACAAAAAAACAGAGTCGTGTCCAAGAAAAGGGGCATCACAAAGATCAGAAAAAAGACCAGAACCAAATAAACCTCTCGTTTTATCTACCGTTTGATGGAGATATGAATATGATCAACGGCAATCTATAGTATTTTGGTTAGCAATGTTTAGTTTTAGAGAAAGTGAGTATTTATTTGAGTACACACTAGCTACATTATATATTTTTTGAAGATGCAATCCCACTTTTTTGTTTAAAACAATAAATTAACAAGCGCTGTATGTATGTGAAGATCACAACTGGAAGTTTACAGTAATGTACTGTCTGTGTTCATTGAGATGCTCGCTCAACTACAAAACACAAATCTCATTCACTGACCTACATAGCTACACGTAAATGCTGCGTTCATACACGACCAAAC
This sequence comes from Polyodon spathula, assembly GCF_017654505.1. Classification (NCBI taxonomy): domain Eukaryota; kingdom Metazoa; phylum Chordata; class Actinopteri; order Acipenseriformes; family Polyodontidae; genus Polyodon; species Polyodon spathula. Next base: position 2,708,805 of record NC_054538.1, on the reverse strand, counting down.
TATTTACAGATGCTCGCAGATTTGTATTTTCAGTGCATGGCATACTGCATTTTTAAAGGAAATAAAGGAAGCACCTAATTAAATGTGTTTTTACATCCATTTACAAGACTCCACTGACTTTTGTTCAAATTTGCGATTTTCACAATTCCTGTGACCTCCGTGGAATCTGTGACAAAATCATATCCTTAATTATGATGCACTTTACAAGGATACTGCATATTTAAACTACCTTTAATAAAGCACTGTAAAGTCCATCAAATGATTATGAAATTAAATACAATATTTGGTTAAATAAAATCATTCCATTCTGTATATATACAGTATATATATATATATATATATATATATATATATATATATATATATATATATATATATATATATATATATATATATATATATATATATATATATATATATATATATATATATATATTGTCACCTTTTTGCTTGCCACACAGGCTCTCACGGGTTCTTCTCCCTTCTGAATCACGACCCAACACACAGGATTCTACTGAAACAGCGCTCACGCGCACTTTTAATAAACACAAAATGAAATAAACACAAAACAAACACCTAGCTCCTGTTTGGAGCACTCACTAAACATAAACAGGAACCTAACTATCACGCAGGACGGCTAAACCGTTTACCTGCCACAAACATTCAAAAACACACCCTTACACAATACCTCAATACGACTGCTCACTCACACAGTCGGGCTCTTCTCTCAGCAGCAGCCTGGAACAGACTGGCTGCCTCTCTTAAATACCCTGCACCTGGCTCTAATTTACAATTACCACCAGGTGCAGGGGATTACTAAACAATAAAACAATTACACAATTAAACCCCATAACACCCAAATGTGCATTCTCACAAGGTTTTTAGCAGGGAAGGATTTTAACCCCCTCCCTGCTATCTCCCACATCCTCCCCCCCAAGTGTGAAACACTGATAGGCCATACCAAGGCCACCCCCTCCCCTAAAACACAACCACCCACCCTCAAGTCCAGAAATGTCCATTTCCGCCCTCTTCCACGGGCGGGCTTGAGGGTGGGTCGAACCTTCCGGCACCTCCGGGAAGGGAGCTTGAACCGGCGACAAGGGACCCCACCGGGATGACATGGCCGACCGAAGCGATGACCGGGGAACAGGAGGATGCAGCAGTGGACAGAGATCTTCCACTGGGGACCAGCGCAGCGATGTCCGATCACCCAGGGGAAGCGAAGCAGCGAACAGGGGGAGCACCAGCGACGTCTGGCAGCAGCCCAGCGACGTCTGGGTGCTCGGGAAGAGCGGAGCAGGGAACCAGGGGAAAAGCTGTGGCCAATGCTGCAGATTCCTGGGCTCCAGGTCCAGCGCAGGAAGGTCTAGGAAGACCGGCAGGGTGTCCAGGAGCAAGGGGCAAGGAACCGCACCTAGCAGTGCCGGACTGGTTCGCTGGGGTGATGGAGGTGGGCACCTCACTTCCTCCTCCTCCCCTCTGGGCTCTGGGAGCGGCACCTCCTCCCCTCTGGGCTCTGGGAGCGGCACCTCCTCCCCTCTGGGCTCTGGGAGCGGCACCTCCTCCCCTCTGGGCTCTGGGGGAGCGGCACCTCCTCCCCTCTGGGCTCTGGGAGCGGCGGCTCCAGTGTTGAGCTCACCCACCTCTTAAACATTGACACCAGCGCCATTGGTTCCGGCTCTGGAAGTCCCAGTTCCACTTCCCACTTCTTATTTTGCTCAATTAGAGCAGCAGTGTTTCTCTTTATTTGAGCTATGAGCTCCTGCAAATCCATTGTTGCGTGTTGAGTCAGAAGGGCACTTCTGGTACCATATGTCACCTTTTTGCTTGCCACACAGGCTCTCACGGGTTCTTCTCCCTTCTGAATCACGACCCAACACACAGGATTCTACTGAAACAGCGCTCACGCGCACTTTTAATAAACACAAAATGAAATAAACACAAAACAAACACCTAGCTCCTGTTTGGAGCACTCACTAAACATAAACAGGAACCTAACTATCACGCAGGACGGCTAAACCGTTTACCTGCCACAAACATTCAAAAACACACCCTTACACAATACCTCAATACGACTGCTCACTCACACAGTCGGGCTCTTCTCTCAGCAGCAGCCTGGAACAGACTGGCTGCCTCTCTTAAATACCCTGCACCTGGCTCTAATTTACAATTACCACCAGGTGCAGGGGATTACTAAACAATAAAACAATTACCCAATTAAACCCCATAACACCCAAATGTGCATTCTCACAAGGTTTTTAGCAGGGAAGGATTTTAACCCCCTCCCTGCTATCTCACAATATATATATATATATATATATATATATATATATATATATATATATATATATATATATACACAAATCAAATACAGATACAGCTAAATATGTAGTATGTATTTGTTTACCTTGCAGAAGAATAGTGTGGTGCAGTACTGCTCCATAGGACAAAACGATTAGCGGTGCTGTCCACCTACACAGTCAGTACTGTCTCAGGGTAACATGATGCATCGTCCTGTTGCTAAAGCTCCACCTGCATGAGTCACTGGGTAACCTGTTGCACCCTCTAAATCTGTTGGAATTTCTAAAGTTGTGTACACTGTTATTTAAAGATGTCGTGTTATTTTACTGTTAATACAAATGTACAGTATGTTTCTACGTACAGTAAAAGTGGTTATCTTTGTTAAAAATAATAGTATTCTACACATTTTAGGTGATATAAGCAAACTGGAAAGATAATAATGACTGTATTTAGATGAAGCAGATTGCACAGAGCGCTAAACTATGGAATAATACAGTAAACATTCTTATCTTATTTAAGTGTAAAACTGAATTTGATTAGAGGACTCTACAGCTGCAGCTATGGTTTATTTAGATTTTGACAGGCCATATCACATACCCAGCTTGTTTATTACCGACCCCTTATTAAATTGCTAGCTGTTAAAAAAAATTGTGTGCGTGTTTCAGACTTTAGTTTCAATCAGTCATAGCTACTTATTTTAACATTCCAAAATTCAGTCAAATTAAAGTCTTTGATGTGATTTTGGAGACAGCACAAGAAACAAGTCTCTAGAACCAGGTGCACAGCGGGAGGAATAATGTTTATATACCACACAATGCTTAGTGGCAGTTATACTCCTTGTATACTTTTACTTTGTGATGTTTATTCAAAATAAAAGTGCATTCTCAAAATAATATTTTCATTTATTCCTGAGAACTGTTGCAACCCCATCAATGAACTGATTGTACTAATGTCATGGAAGGCAATACCCAACATAGCACTTCAGAGTGTAAGACTGGAAACATTTTGCATAATAAAAGTACAATATACAGAGGGTCTGACATGGCCTGATTAGCACTAATCTTGGACTACCTAATATTACCTTAGGACAGGTATTCCAGCATATGGATCTGTAGATCTGCAGGGACAATGCTTCACTGATCAGTCATGTTACCTACTGTGTGCTTGGTGACTGATACAGTGTTGTTTGACCCAATTGGCTAACACTGCAAGTGCTGTTCTAATGAGGATGTGTGTTATTTCTACTGTATGTGTGTTGCATTTCATGTTGTGTCATTCCAATTATTTTTTTGCAGTGACTGCTTCACGTGATACCCAACTTAACAGACATTACACCGTGTAACAATTTTTTATTTTTTTTTTGTTCCTGGGTAGTAAGTGTTATTTCCTAATTGCTTATGCCTCAGAAGTATAGAACATGGCTATTATTCCCCACAAACTTTTCTTTTGTGACCAGGACAGTGATATTTTGAAATTTACCTATTTCCAATGAGAAAACAGGCGAATTTGTATCTTTTCGTTCACATAAAGTCAGAAAAAAACAACATATGAATCCAAATTAACATGCATTTATACTAAAGTAATACAAAAATGACTACAAAAGATTTAGAAGTGAGTAGTTTTTCGAGATTTACGATTATACTGTAAATCACTTTCACGAATCAGCCCCCAAATGTAGTCTCCCATCATGTTCTCATTATACTCTCCTTGGTAGCGGAGTTCAAAGTCCAGTATATCCTGGTGGAAGCGCTCACCTTGCTCCTCCGAGTACGTTCCCATGTTCTCCTTGAATTTATCAAGATGAACATCAAGGATATGGACTTTGAGGGACATCCTACAGCCCATTGTGCCGTAGTTCTTCACCAGAGTCTCAACCAGCTCCACATACTTTTCAGCCTTGTCATTGCCCAGGAAGCCCTGAACCACTGCAACAAAGCTGTTCCAAGCCGCTTTCTCCTTACTAGTGAGCTTCTTGGGGAATTCATTGCACTCCAGGATCTTCTTTATCTGTGGTCCGACGAAGACACCGGCTTTGACCTTTGCCTCAGACAGCTTAGGGAAGAAGTCTTGAAGGTACTTGAAGGCTGCCGACTCCTTATCTAGAGCTCTGACAAATTGTTTCATAAGTTCCAATTTGATGTGCAGTGGTGGCATCAGCACCTTCCGGGGGTTCACCAGTGGCTCCCACTTGACGTTGTTCCTCCCCACAGAGAACTCGGTCCATTGTGGCCAGTCCCGCCTGTGGTAGTGCTCCTTGGTGTCCCTGCTGTCCCAAAGGCAAAGATAGCAGGGAAACTTGGTAAAACTGCCTTGGAGACCCATCAGGAATGCCACCATTTTGAACTCTCCTATGACCTCCCAGCCTTACTCATCATACTTCAAGGCGTCCAGCAAGGTCTTGATGCTGTTGTAATCCTCTTTGAGGTGCACCGAGTGAGCCGGGGGAAGAAACAGGTACTTGTTACCATTATGGAGCAGCACGGTTTTGAGGCTCCTGGATGAGCTGTCAGTGAAGAAGCTCCACTCATTCTGGTTACAGGCGATTCCGATTGCCTCGAACAGACTGGTCACATTGTGGCAGAAGCAGAGCCCATCTTGACGGGTGAAGAAGCTGGAAAAAGGTTGGTGACGCTTCCTCTGATCTGCGACTTGCACACTTTCATCCAACAAGTTCCACTGCTTGAGCCTAGACTTCAAAAGCTCGGCATTGGACTTGGTAAGACCAAGACCTCTAATCAAGTAGTTGAGGTCTTTTTGGTTGGGGTAGTATGGGTTTCTCTCCTAAGAGGCCAATGGTAACTTTACAAGAGCTACAGGCTTTTATGGCCAAGATTGGTCAAGGTGTGCATGTGACAACAATATCTAAGCACTCCACAAATCTGGCCTGTATGGTAGGGTGGCAAGAAGGAAGCTATTACTCAAGAAAGCCCACCTTGAATTCCGTTTGAAGTATGCAAAAAAAAAAAACACTCAGGAGATTCTGTAGCCACATGGCAAAAAGTTTTGTGGTCTAACGAAACTAAAATGGAACTTTTTGGCCTAAATGCAAAGCGTTATGTTTGGTGCAAACCCAAAGAACACCATCTCTACCGTGAAGCATGGTGGTGGCAGCATCATGTTATGGGGATGTTTCTCAACGGCAGGGACTGGGGCACTTGTCAGGACAGAAGGGAAAACGAATGGAGCAAAGTACAGAGAAGTCCTTGAGGAAAACCTGCTGCCCTCTGCAAGAAAGCTGAAACTGGGATGGAAGTTCACCTTTCAGCATGACAACGACCCAAAGCACACAGCCAAAGCTACACTGGAGTGGCTAAGGAACAAAAAAGTAAATGTCCTTGAGTGGCCCAGTCAGAACCCCGACCTAAATCCAATTGAAAATTTGTGGCATAACTTGAAGATTGCTGTTTATCCCCGCTCCCCAAGGATCTTGACAGAGCTTGAACAGTTTTGTAAAGAAGAATGGTCAAATATTGTCAAATCTAGGTGTGCAAAGTTGGTAGAGCCCTATCCCAACAGACTCACAGCTGTAATTGCTGCCAAAGGTGCTTCCACCAAGTATTAACTCAGGGAGGTGGAGACTTATCCAATTATGATCTTTCAATTTTGTATTTTTAATATATCATTTTTTTTCTCAATAAAAACTTTTATGTGTAGTATGGTGTGTAGATAAGTGGAAAAAAATCCTCATTTAAATGTATGAAACTCTGAGGCACTGACACAACAAAATGTGAAAAAAGTTTAAGGGGGTGGAGACTTTCTATAGGCACTGTATATGATTCAATTCAGTAACTGAGAACTCAGGTGGAACAAAAACCAGACAATCCTGCAGCTCTAGGACTAGAGCTGGCCACCGCTTCTCTAAAGGCTGAAGACTGACACTGTGTTTGTTGCAATTGAGAACATCTTAAAACCTGACCTGCAGACTCATTAGATGCACTCGATTTGTTGCAGTAGAAACTATCCTGCAGTCTCTCATTAGTATTGTTCCCTGTACTTACCACATGACCATCCCTAGATAGTTCATAGCAATTGAAACTATCCTGCAGTCTCTCATTAGTACTGTCCCCTTTACTAACCATAGGATCACCTCAAGCTAGTTTATAGCAATTTAAACTGTCCTGCAGTCTCTCATTGGTACTGTCCCCTGCACTGACCACAGGATCATCCCCATGTAATTCATTGCAATTGAAACTATCCTGCAGATTCTCATTAGTACTGTGCCCTGTACTAACCACATCATCATCCCCAGTTAAGTACACTGCTGTTAGTTCAATCTGAAACAAAAACACATTGGAAATGTGAAAAAACATCAAGTTATCAAAAGTGCCTAGCCATTTAAACTGGAGATATCAAAAACATAAGCCACGTTTCAAGAAACCACTGGGGCAACCTTGCCCAGCAACAAAGCGAATAAGCACAACTGTAAAACCGATGGGGGCCAAGGTTACCCCAATTTTCTTCTAACTTGTATCAAAAACACAAGCTAAGTTAGAAGAAACAATTGAGGCAACCTTGGCCAGCACCAAGCAAATAGGCACAGTGTAAAAACTTATTTTTTCACTTATAACATACACACACATTGCGGGAATAGCAAAATTGTTCAACCTATATTGAGGCAATGTATTGCTGTTTGGATAGGGTAAATGTAAATAGTAGCCTATTCTGACAACCCACATTCCCCACTCATTCACTCACTCCCCCTTCCCCTGCTATGTAACCGTGTGCCCTGTTCCCCTTACAATACATGTAACATAAAAAACAGACAAGACAAACTGAACATATATATATATTTTTTTTTTATTTGAAAGTAAAAATATATAAAAGCATGATGTCCTTTGTGTACAAAAATCTTCGCTAATGTACAATTGAACAAGAACTGTTGAGTATGTTTTTTCGTTTCATACAGTATTAAATGGCAGTATTGATATGATAGTGAAACAGAAATAAATATCAAGATAAAGAAAGTTATTGATTTATGTATTCACTTATTTCAATATGTATTAATGTTTTACTTTTGCCAAATACCAGGCTATCCTTTAGCATAGGTAATACATTTCTTTTTGTCCAGTGGGGACACAAACAGCGTTATTCTCAACCAGTATCGAGAGGAACCGTACGTCCTTGCGCCAATAGGGACCACAATAAGCGTTACACTGACAAGAAACCAAAATCTTTCAGAGCTCAAGATCAGAATCTCAGAATGATGATGACGATGATGATGAATGATTAAAAAAATCTCCAAAATATAAGTCCTGAGAATTCTCAGCTGGCTTACTTCCTCTTTCAAAATACTGCTTGTTTCCTCAGCTAATTGTGTAACACCAATGACAGTAACACAACACACTTGCAAACTGAAGTTTAGTTTCAAATCCCACGCATGCTAGACCTTTTTATATATTTAAAAAATATATTTTTTGCATGCAAATATTCAATTTAAAAACAGAAATAATACATTTAATATAAATAACGTATACATCACAATAAGTGCGTTCCCTAGTATAATTCCATGTTGACAAAACAAGTGAATTGTCATTAAACTCGGACGTCTTGTAATAGACATATTCACGGATAAAAGTGCCTGGGATCTGCAAACAAATACATTAGGAGAAAAAGGAGATTACATTTTTACCTTCCTTTGGCAACTCATTTCTCTTACTGTATGACCGGTATTGACTGTTTCTACATTTCACCTAAGAGTGTTGGGAGCTACAAATTAAAAGTGAAATGGTGCTTTTGGTACTTCTGCTGCGGCAATACCCTGAAATCACATAAACTATCCTTGCTGTAAGAGTGTGACAGTTCTTACGCTTCGTTGATATCTTGGCATGAAGAACTACCGTTCTTCTCAATTAATAACAATCATTGTTAGTCATGGTTACTTATGTGTATAAAGTGTTATGAAATAAGCGAATCCACCCAATCCCTCATTACCAGAAAATCATAGACTTAGCTGAACAGTCATTGGGCACTCCTAGGTGTGTTTCAATATCTACTGTCCAAGCGTATTAAGTAAATGAAAAGGAGCACCTAGATGATGTCTACAAAAGTTGTTGAGCTGAATTTTGAAACTTCAATAAAACCCATAACTGAAAGTCATAATTACATGAGGGAAGTACCAGGGTTTGTAGATTGGCATGTTTTACAACATTACACAGGCTCTAACCTGCTCATTTGACTCAGAGGGTTACTCAGCAAACTACGTCAGTATTACTAAGATTATTTATAAGGCAGCTGTTGCCCATCCAGTAATCCCTAGTCATGTGCATGAAGTAAAGTGCAGGTGAATTAACAGGCGTAGTTGTGAATATAATGCTTTTCTATAGGAAAAAACTGCATTGGAGGGGAAACTTTCTCCACAGGGGGGCTGTTTAAAAACAAACAGTGGTCCCAAGTAGTACAGTTCAATATAATTATCAGGGTTATGGATATTTTTAGGCCAACAAGTCTGCCCTTTAGTGGCAAATATTACCACTTAACATCGTTTTGCAGTGTATGTAAAGGCATTTCATTATTTAAAATCCTTTATTATAAACATGCAATTTGTTTCTGGGTAATTTTACGCCACTGGGGTATCCAAAATACTACAGTATCCAATTACTTTTTGTTTTCTGTGATATCCTACATTTGCAGAATTTTAGTTTTATGAAGCGTTCCCATACTCAGCTTTATACATAAGCATTGACACCATGCTGTTTCAGATACACAAGCAGCCACTTAGCTGCCACAATATACTGTTATTTTAAACTGTGTTAATACACTTGATAAAAATAAACATGAATTGCATGCCACTCAGGGGCACAGTATTGAAAGGAATAAGGGGAATGCTGTATATAACAACCACCCGTTTCACAAGAAAATAAGTCCAGTTGAGAGACTGCAACACCTGTAGAGCTACAACACTGCAAAGTCCACTTCTCTCACTGGATTGTGCATACCCCACAAGCTCACAAACTGCAGTCTTCGTGTTTGATGAAGACTTGATGCTGCAGTGTAACTGTCTCCTCTCTTTCTGCACTTCGCGTTTCATCTGTGTCCTGCTGGGGTTCTTTCATCCTCAGTACTTTGTTCACACAAATGAGCTCACCCACTGTATCTGGATCCAGCGATGCTCAGAGTTTAGTGAGCGTGTCCCCAACAGTAGAGAAAACCCTTTCAGAAGGTACAGATGTTGCTGGATTGCATGGGAATTATCTGGCCACCTTTGCAACTGCTGGAAAACTTGGGGAATTTTCCTTCCACCAGACTATGGGATTAACAGTAGTCGGCACAGCCTTGCTTAAAACATACTGTCCGACTTCTTCTTCTGGTGTAGGAGAGGAGTCGCAGTCATCCCCATCCTGATAGTATTCTCCCAGAAGGAACGCCATGTCTGACTGGAAGTGATCAGACTTCAGCCGTTTTGCTGATGATCGCAGGCTTCTGCTTTGATCAGGGGGACCATCTGACTGCATGTAAGACACAACCTGTGCCCGGACGGCTTCACGCTAGCTGGGCTTGAGAAACAACAGGGACTTGTATCGTGGGTCTAGGAAAGTGCAGATAAGTGCTGGGTCCTGGCATAAGACCTCATCGGTAGTGTTGTAGCACATTTCTAAAACAGACACCACTATTCTCTTTAAGTCTGCGACTTTTTACTGCAATAGCAGAATTAAATAAATAAATACATACATACATACATAAACTATTAGGGTAATCCCATTTTACAAAATGCAAATCCAATATTGCACACAAATCTCGTGTGTGTATATATATATATATATATATATATATATATATATATATATATATATATATATATATTTATATTTTTTTTTTTTTTTTTTTTTTTTTTGGGGTTCCCTATTTTATTACGTAATGCATTCGGGAAAATGTTCAAAAACGAAAACACGTTTCGAGTCCCTATACCCTCACTAGCTCAGACAAGCTCCAATACAAGGGAAGTTTCAACTCCTTTCTGTTAGAGTTGAAAGGTCATCGTTTCACTTCCGTAAGGCAGAGACAGTCAAAATGACAACGCTGAGAGCTTTTACATGCGACGATCTCTTTATATTTAATAACATGTGAGTAGGTTGAATATATATGTGTGTGTGTATATATATATCAGACGGGTTTTGAAATATATATATAAAATATTCGACGGGTTACCTGCCGTAGCATCGTTTGCGCAAAGTATATATATATATATATATAATATATATATATATATATATATATATATATTAAGGCTAGTAATTTGATATGTTTTTAATTGATATGTTTGCATACTTGTGTTCTCATGAAACACGGCAAGAATCTAAATAACAGTAACCAGCAACCGGTAACTAAAAAGAGAGAGAGTGTTGTTGCTTGCCATTGTTGTGTGCAGCGATGCGCTGAAAAAAATTAAATAAATAAATAAATAAATAAATACTACCTTTTTTACACTACATTTTCTTGGACCCCAGAAAAAAAGGTGTTTGTTTAATTGCCAGAACAATGTAGTGTTTATTCGAAATGCTTGCACGACCCCTCGTTTCTGTGCTGTACTATTTAAAGTATCCCGAGAGTGTTTATTTTATTATGGAAGGTTACTTACAACAGACTGCAGAAAATGCATGTAAAGCAGCCATGTTGTAAATAAATAAAAACACAACGACAACAACACTACACTGTTTTTGATTGGTTACCTGTTGTACAGCACGTTGCAATGTATGACATCCTTCAAATTGCTTAAGAATATTTTCTCTTTTTCGACAGCACTATTTTAAGTTGGTATACTGTATTTCCCACCCTATTTACAATAAAAATGTTGTATTTTGAATGTGCAGTATACAGAAAGTATAAACAAGTCAGTTTTATCAATCAAGTCAACAAGACGGATTCAAATGCTCCCAATATGTTTATTTTTATGTTATATAAATAAGTTAGTGTGGATGCATTTTTTTATGGATGAAAAATCACCTGACTAAATGTGTTCACATGCTCACTTTTTTCTTTTCTTCCTGAAGCAATCTGGATCCCCTCACAGAGACGGTATCCTTTGCATTTAGTTTCCAGTAGTGCTTCACATTTTTGTATTAATTAGTTATAACTGCTGCAAATATATACTTACCGAACAAGGTGAAAGTAGCACAGGAGACCCTGGACGTTATTTGAATATTCAGTTTCTGGGCAGCAGGTATTAGGGTTAGGCTTCTTTAATGAATACAGGACTACAGGGTGTCCAGTGGAATCGTCATACCCACTGCTCTGGGTGTGAATCTACAGTGTTGTGTTAGGATCAGTGGGCTTCAGTTCGCATTCTATGGAAGAATGTAGCCACTTGAAGTAACGTTGTTAATGTTTTTTTTGTTTTTTTTTACAGCTTTATTCCCCCCTTGACTCTTTATTTAAATAGAAAAAGACCCAGATTTTTGAGGAGGTGGCAAAGCAATCCCATACTCTTGTATGCAGTTCTAAGTCTTCTTGGACTGATCCTGTTGGTAGACCTTTAATGATACATATACCAAATGTGTATCCAGACTTCTGTCTCTTTGACTAGACTGTTTCTTTAACTAACACTGCAGTATGGGATCCCTTTTTACTTACAGTATCTCGCTCACTGGCCGGAGTACTTTATTGTAGCAGAGGCACCAGGGGGAGAACTAATGGGGTACAGTAAGTACAGTTTGTTGTATTAGACATGAGATGGTGATGTCACTTTTAAAGTGTGGAAGGTGTGCTATTATGAGTTGCTCTACTGGTGTATTGCTGCAGTGCTCTGTACAGTGTATTTCTCTCCCTGCACAGTAATGGGTAAAGCTGAAGGATCAGTGGCCCGTGAAGAATGGCACGGGCATGTCACAGCTCTCTCTGTAGCCCCCGAGTTCAGACGGCTTGGTCTGGCAGCTAAACTCATGGAACTGTTGGAAGAGATCTCAGAAAGGTACAACTGCTCGTTTTTCTCTTGGAGGTCTGTTGGTGTTATATTATAACATATACAGTCAACCCCTTTTAACACAATAAGTTGATTCTTTATGTTTCACCCATAACATGGTCAAATAAAACTTACAACATGTATGGCTTTCACTGCCAGCCTCCACATACAGCACTATGCACTATTGAATGGTTTAAAATACTTTTCATGAAATATATATATATATATATATATATATATATATATATATATATATCACAAGACGGCTGCTGTGGGTGACGTCAGACCAGAAACAGGAACCGACTCAGAACACGGGAGGGGAGTTAGCCATCAACCACATTTTCACCTCTATAACTTTTGATGCGTTCACCTGATCAGTCTAAAAATGTCAGTTTGAGCTTGTTTGCCTGAAGCAACCCTAAAAAACTAATTTGGTGTAGATCAGAGATGGTAGGGTTTAAAATCCAACTTTTTTAGGGTGATTTGTCACAGAATTACCCAGCATTGAGAAGGAAAACCAACAGAACGGACAGTTATCTGGTATTCTGCTTACTAGGTTTGCTGTAAAAAAACAAAAAACAAAAAAAAAAACATCCATTTAGATAATCATAGTCTAGAGTTTATATCTGAAGCTCTCTCTTCACACAGATGGAACATGGGTTCATGTGAAATGCCCTAGGACAATGCTTATGGCAGTGGTGTGGTGTACATGTTTTGTGGTTTGTTTTACATCCTTTTTTTTTCCCCCCTCTTAAGGAAAGGAGGGTTTTTCGTGGATCTTTTTGTGCGAGTTTCCAATCAGGTGGCAGTGAACATGTATAAGCAGCTGGGATACAGCGTGTACAGGACAGTGATAGAGTACTATTCCGCCAGTAACGGGGAGCCTGATGAAGATGCCTATGGTAAGACAAGAGAGTTACAGCTGCCAGTGGTAATAGAGAGAAAGAAACAACGCATACAAACATTGCAGGTATTGCAAGAATTTTTAGTGTAGTGTCCTGTACATCTTATACAGTGGCTCTCAAAAGTATTCACCCCCCCTTGGACTTTTCCACATTTTATTGTGTTACAACATGGAATCAAAATGGATTTAATTAGGAGTTTTTCCCACTGATCAACACAATAAAGTCCATAATGTCAAAGTGAAAAATAAAATCTACAAATTGTTCTAAATTAATTAGAAATATTAAACAGAAAATAATTGATTGCATAAATATTCACTCCCTTGAGTCAATATTTGGTAGAGGCACCTTTGGCAGTAATTACAAGCATGAGTCTATTTGGATAAGTCTCTACCAGCTTTGCATGTCTGGACACTGCAATTTTTGCCCATTCTTCTTTGCAAAATTGCTCAAGCTCTGTCAAATTATATGGGGACCTTTGGTGAACAGCAATTTTATTTTAAGCCACTCCAGTGTGGCTTTGGCTGTATGTTTGGGGTCATTGTCCCACTGGAAAATGAATCTTCTCCCAAGTCCCAGGTCTCTTGCAGACTTCAGCAGGTTTTCCTCCAGGATTTCTCTGTACTTTGCTGCATCCATTTTGCCCTCTATCTTCATGTGCTTTCCAGGCCCTGACGCAGAGAAGCATCCCCATAGCATGATGCTGCCACCACCATGCTTCACGGTAGGGATGGTGTTGTCAGGCTGATGTGCGGTGTTAGGCTTGCGCCAAACATAGCGCTTAGCGTTGAGGCCAAAAAGCTCTATTTTGGTCTCATCAGACCGTAGAATCTTCTTGGTCTCAGAGTCTCCCACATGCCTTCTGACAAACTCTAGTGGAGATTTGATGCAAGTGTTTTTCAACAATGGCTTTCTTTTTGCAACTTTTCCATAAAGGCCAGTTTTATGAAGCACCCAGGCTATTGTTGCCGTATGCACAGTGTCTTCCAGCTCAGCCGTGGAAGACTGTAACACCTTTAATGTTGCCATAGGCCTCTTGGTGGCCTCCCTGACTGGTGCCCTTCTCGCCCGGATACTCAGTTTTTGAGGACGGCCTGTTCTAGACAGATTCACAGTTGTGCCATATTCTCTCCATTTCTTAATAATGGACTTTACTGTGCTCCGGGGGATATTCAATGCCTTGGAAATGTTCTTATACCCTACCCCTGACTGGTGCTTTTGAAAAACCTTATTCCGAATTTACTTTGAATGTTCCTTTGTTTTTGTTAGGAAATGTACTAATCAACTATGGGACCTCCCAGAGACAGGTGTATTTAACCTGAAATCATGTGAAACACCTTAATTGCACACAGGTAGACTCCATTCAACTAATTATGTGACTTCGGTTGCACCAGATGTTATTTAGGTGTGTCATAGCAAAGGGGGTGAGTACTTATGCAATCAGTTATTTTCTGTTTTATATTTGTAATTAATTTAGAACAATTTGTAGGTTTTATTTTTCACTTTGACATTATGGACTTTTTTGTGTTGATCAGTGGCAAAAACTCCTAATTAAATCCATTTTGATTCCATGTTGTAACACAATAAAATGTGGAAAAGTCCAAGGGGGGTGAATAGTTTTGAGAGCCACTGTAAATATGGGATTCTGCCGAGTCAGTGCCCTGGGGGCGTGTGAGGGAGCACCCTCACTGGGGCATGATGTTTACAATGAGTCGTGTTGCACTATGTTATATGTAACTGACTGTGGGGTGGTGTTTTTATTGTTGCAGTATGAAGCCATGTTAGTGCAGCTTAGCCACAGTGTTTTATATCATAACGGTATATTGCATAATAACAGTAAATAAAACCCTAAATATTAACGTCGAGAAAATAAATTAAATGCTTGCATGTTTGTAGGTACTATTATGCATTGTTAAAAATATTGTGTGCGCGAGTGCACAGTATAAAGAATCAAATTACTTTAAGGTTTTATACATGTAACTATTTAAAGATATAGATTACAATTACAAAGTACAAAATGCAAGAATTGTAAGTGGCTGTAAACAGGTCCGTTCCCAAAGTTCTTCACTGTGTGATTGTTTTTGTTTGTTATCCAGGTGTGACAGCCCTGTCCAGTGCTATACCTCTCCCATTTGTTGCGTGTGTTTTAATACATTTCAATAATTTCTTCCAAACAGATATGAGGAAAGCCCTATCCAGGGACACAGAGAAAAAGTCGATTATACCGCTGCCGCACCCTGTGAGACCAGAAGACATTGATTAACTATAGGCTGTGGTTCCCAGGCAGTCCAGTCCACATTCGCATGTCCCTGGAGCAGATCAATAAGTAGTAATTAAAACAAAACCAATCCAGTTCTATTCCAAAGAATGTGGTAGTTTTTATGAAGCAGAGTTCAGAGAAGGCTAGCTCTATATACTGCACTTTGTAGAATCTGTGACTCATCATCTGTGCAGTGTTGCAATAGGTTTATATTAGGCAAGTCTAAAAGGTTAGAGCAATATAGCCCATCACTCTGTGAAGTGCTTGAGCATGTTTTTTAAAAGACATCTGTTTAGGACTGCTGTAGTGGTGGTGATGATACTGTCTGAGAACCACAGTTTAACTCTTGAGGGCGATTTATTGTGCTTTTGTACACTTTTTTTTAATTGTAATATGTAAATCAGGTTTTGATTAAAAGCAGTTTTGAATAATCAGTTTAGTATTCTCATGTAAGCTGTTTTTGTGATACACTGCAGGAGATTGGCTAATACCAGCACTATTAAACTGGAATCGTTTATCTAATTGAATCGCGCAATCTAGCGTCATGTAAATAAAAAATAGAAAGTGTATTCTTTGAGGGGTCAAAGAACGCTATCAACTTTAGCACTGTGTGCAACAGGTACTGATAAGTATCGTTATCCCACAAAATTTTCACTGAACCTCTACCAATATTGAAATATTGAGAAATGAAAATGTACAAATTTCTTACTGTCAATCTGCTAAATTATTCCTCCTATCTCTTTCACTAATTAACCCTGCATTACCACACCACTCGTTACAAAACAACTATGAAGTGTGTGTATATGTATGCAATAAGGCCCCACAGGATGTCCATACACAAAGCCTCAAACTCCCAAGAAGTCTGTATATTTGATGTATATTGACATCTTGAAGGGCCTTACTGCATTTATAATCCAGGTCAAAAAAAAAAAAAAGCATAAATCATATTTAGGAAACAATGATTTGTTTTTAGTTTTTATTTAATATCCTTACACCAAGAAAGTAGTTCCATTTATAACTGTTAAGATGAGTAAATTAATTTAATTGAAACATGCAAAAAAAGTTAGTACTTTTTGATATTGTGTACATATTGAAAAGATACACCAGGGGGCGGAGTTGAGACGGCACTGAGTTGTTGTTTTTTTTCCCCCCGTCAGTGCAGACACTGTTTGAGCAGAACAGATGGGAGGAATAAAAATAAATTCAACGACTTCTCGGATTTCAGTCATTTTTCAAGGTCTGTGTCGGAGTGTCTTTTTGTGGTTTTGTATAGCGTTTACAAACTGCTAAAAAGACATTATTTTAAGTGACAAAGCCAGGGTGAGTACAAAGACAGCAATTTTTTTTGTTTGTTTGTTTTTCTATCTTCCAGTTCATTTAATTGTTCATCCAAATTGCCATAATTACTACTTTGGGATATTTTTTTTGTTGGTAAGTGGTCACTTAGTATTATAGCTAAATACTGATGAATAACAAAATGGCAACTGGTACTTTACATTACATAAGGCAGTGCAGCGAGTTCAAATGTATGACAAGGCTCCAGCTGTTCGTATCCATCCAATATACAGAAAATGTATATATTGAACTTGTAGTATGTATTTTATTGCACAACTGTAACATGGATGTTTGAAATCTCCCAAAACATACACCCAGGTATAATTTAACTTTATAAAAAAACTTATTCAGATTTTTTCATCATTTTACACCTGAAACCAGAAACAAACAACAAAAAGTATGTTTCTGAATTAACACTATGTTCCATTATAGTGTTCCATTTGAGACACACTTAGTTGTAACAAACTTCTGATTTTAGCACATAATTCTGAACCAAGTTGAATACTAGCTAGTACAGTACTATCAGCAGATCATCTCAAGCATTTAGTACCAAATGCAACGAATAAAGCCAAGGAACAAAATTCAGGATCAGTTGCTCTCCAACTTTAGTAGTCTTCAGGGTTAGACTGATCATTGCTATTGTGTGTATGGGACAACAGAGTGAGAGGAGTGCTGCATTCTTGTACAGGATATTTTTATTCTATATTTGTTTATTATAATATACTGCATGTTAATTTACATGCAGTTTTCAAATAAAATATATTAAGTTACCCTTTCACCACTGAAGAAACAGATACAGATAAGGTGTCAACTGAATTTCTGTAAACTGCAATGCAAGATATTCAGTACCTAAAGTTAAAAAGAATAGTTATCACAAATTTAGATTAATACTCCTAAATGTAGCCCAAACATTGGTCTAATTTTAGAATGGTTTCTTTTTGATAACTAGTTAATGAAATCCAGCGGATAAGCGTTTTGCAAAAATGTTCAGAATGATCTAAATGACTCAGAGACAGGAAACAGTGGATCAAGAGCACTGTGGCAAGAGCATTCAGGCCTTTAGAAGAAGTGCAATCAGTCCTTCAAATAAGTGGTAATGAAATACCAAGTCATTAAATAAGGCAAAAATCCAAAACAATCTGTTTTATTCTTGTAAAAAAAAAAGGGGAGGGGAGGGGGGCATATAGAAAACTCCTCTCAATGTAAGTTAATGTACAAGGCAGGGTCACAATCAGTGTGGTGGTATAAAAAGTTCTGCAAAATCCTTACAAACAGCATGTTAAGATTCATTTTCCTTTTTCAGCGCCATCAGTGTCCTGCTCAGTTGGGGCTTCTGCTTCCTTCTGCTCTTCCTCATGTTCTGGTACGTCCACCTTTTCTGACTCAGACTCTTCCGTCTCTTCTGACTCACCCAAGTCGTCTGGTTCTTCGGGTTCTTCCTCCTGCTGTTTTTGTTTCTTCCACATTTTGGCCATAGCAAGCAGTTTAAGATTGGGTTGGTTGGCAGAATCCTCAGGAAAGATGTAATCATAGTACTCCTCCCAGCCAGCATCTGACTATAAAGGGAAACAAAGAACAGTGTCAACTTAATTAATTTATACAAGTTACATTTTACCTATATATTATTAAAACATTTTAAAATTGCAAATAACTTCACAAAACTGGATAATATGATCAGATATTTCCATGACCATGTGACAACAGTTTCAAACACAATATACACTTTCAAAAACAAAGTGAATTTGTATTTAGCCCTTACCCCATCTTCGGCCTGGAGCTTTCTCCTTTTCTTGACTTTCTCTGGAAGGAGTTTGCGCACTCTGTCCCGTGTGACGTCTGTGCCGAACTCAGCCTCCAAGTCCCTCCAGGACTCCAGTAACATGAGTCTCTCCTCCTTCTCTTCACAATTCCGCATGGCCTTGTTGGCCTCCTCGTAGATCTGCTGGCATTTGGCGAGCCTCGTCTCGCTTTCCAAAGACAGCTCAAACTGTGCATAACTGATCCATACCTACAAACATATTCACATTCATGAGCAGGCACTGTGCAAAATTAACCCCCAAGAAGCAATAAATACTTGTACATAATGTGGTAAAACAGTGTTCATTTAAATCTATAAATAGTTATTGTAAATTATTAAAAATTATATAAAATTAGATCTTCAAACATTTGAGTCCAGCTGGATTTCAAACCTGTTAAGTACGAATTTGTACTGAACAGGAGGGAAAGTAGTAATAGTGCAGCTAACCTTCACATGTTGAGTGCGCTGCAGCAACCGCCTATAAAGCTCTCTTGTCTTCTCATATTCTTCTTGTTCAATTTCAAAATCAATGTATGATTTCCAAAGTACCTGCAAATAAAATTAACAAAATATTTACATTTTCTTTTGTGTAAAAATTTTTAAAAGCAAAGTTTTTACAGGGATTACAATAAATCACCAGTGGTTACAAGCATTACCTCTGGCATGTCTAGCCTGGGTTGACCTATCGCCAGTTCATATATTGCACGTGCTCGATCCATATCTCCCAAGATAGTCTCCAGTTCAGCAAATTTAATCCAAGTGGTACAGTTCTCGGGGCCAAATTCCAGGTATTTTTCATACAGCTTCCTGCAGCGGTCAAACTCTCTCAACTGCAGCTCCAGTTCAATGTACCCTTTAAAAAGTTTGTTCTTTGGACATTTGCCAATACCTGTGCCCTGATTTAAAAAAAAAAACAGAAGTAAAACATATAATGAATGCAAACGGTAGGGGCTAGTAGGGGTTAAATTGAGGGTGAAGATTGACTTGCTTCTGCGATATGTAGCTTTTTTTTATTATTATTATTATTTATTTTTTTTTTTTATTGATTTTCCACTGAATGACAGTTTAGCTCCCACATGGGCTACAATTACATCCTTTTATAGAGGATGGTTAAACAAGGACCCAGGTGAGGCAGACTGTCAAGGGGCCATTTCATTTCAAGTTATTTGTAACTTTGAACCATGTGATACAGCAAACATTGTGTAGGTTGCGTTTAATTCTCTTAAAAATAAATCCATAGTAAAGTCAGTTTCCTACTTGGCAATAAACGTCCACTACAGACCGCTGACACTAGATGAAGAGTCACTACCAGCACAGGTGTTCTGGGGATTTATTTTTTGTTGCAGTTTAAAAAAATGCCACATTTAACCCAGTGATCTTAAATGTATAAATGTATCTCTACTCTGTGGACATAGGATCTCAGTATCCATGTCTGAAGATTTGATTCTGTTTATTAGTATAACTAGGATATAGAATCACTAGCTTTCAAATCTCTTCACCAGGTGCAAGCAGACAGTAAATTAAAAGGGTGCTATTGTGTACATTTGCATATCAGATGACTTGTGCAGATCACGTATTCACTTACCAAACTCTTCCTGGCGAAAGGGAGGTTCTTCTGTCTGATTTCAAACTGCCCATATAACAACCACATTTTAGCAAAGGTAAACTGGAAAAAGAGAAGAATGAAGACATTTAGAAAGAGGGTAATCGGTTATCTTCCAGGACTTGCTTTGACTTACACAGCCCATATATTTTTCAACATATGTTTTGATATTTTTAGTTACATTTTATGAGTCACGTATAACTGGAATAACATTTCTCAACTTTTGCTAGGAAAAAGAAATGTTGGTGCTGAGATTGAAAGAAACAAGCATTGTGGCAGAAGGATATTAAATGTGAATTGAAAGAAACAATCACGATTTAAAAAAAAAAAAAAGCATCACTGCAATATGGTAAACGCAGGAGAGAAGAGTGGTAAATCAGAGTTCTGTAGCACTATAAAACTAAGCTCCACATCAATGCTAATGTATGCAATTAACTTGCTCAGTAGAACTGATGTTCATTAGTTTTATTTCCCATAGATTAAAATAATAGATTCACAAATGATTCTAGAGTTAGAAAAGTAACAGAGAATATACAATTCTGGAGCAAGGGACCCCATAGGGTGCACAGCCAGTTGTGTCATTTGCAGAGTAATCCCACAAAAAGTGCAATCACCCATTATGCCATTAGATAAATACCTTTTTGTGTGGAATGAGTTCCAGACACGCTTGGTACACCTGTCTTGTCCTCTCTGGATCCTGTCAACAGACAATAATAACATTAACATCTGCATAGAACATCTGTTATAACAGTTTGTTAATTGGTATGATTGATTTAATAACCTTGTAACACAGGCTGCATGCAGTTTCTGTCTTTCTTACTTATTTAAAACATTGCACATTAGGAATGTGCTTCCACAAGATAAAATCCGGTCTCCTTTCCATAGTCATGCTCAATATACAGTCGTACACAAAAGTACAATCTATTCAAGTGTTCTATTCTTAAACTGCTTAAGGTTTGTGAGGTTGAATTTCTATAGAAGACTAAGCAGGCAATCCTAGTAATGTATTGATATGAGATGGCTATAAATAGGTACAACTGAAGCTCACAACTAAAGAACATCCTTTGTGGGCTCAGGGACCAGACTGCCTTGGAAACAGGATTTACATCCCCAGAGCAATTATATAAGTTCCTGCACCTTATTAAGAACTATGGGTGATACAAAACAGCTTTTTAACAAACACTACTTTCACAACATTGTTTTGTTTTTTTGTTTTTTAACATGCCAGTAGAAACAGTGCATGATGACTCCTTGCTTTTACAAAACATTTGGCAGTTTAACTGGGAAGGATTTGAAAACAAAAAAATAAAAATGAAAGAAACTGAACCCTGGCTTCCAATTCCTCATATAATGCATAGTTAATCCAGAGGTAAATGTATCTCCTCCAGTGCCTTTTTTCTTGGATGGGTGGCACATTTGCAATGGCCCTCTCGTACACATCCCGAACAGGGTCTGGATCTGCGTCACTTTCCACCAGCCTCAAGTAGTCAAACCACGCATCATAGTTGTGAGGGTTAGCCTGAAGGAAGAATTATAAATAAAAAAATATATATTAAAAATCTGCATGTAAGGTACCGTATAAACTAACATGATCAGTTGTAACACTAAAATGTTTTCTGTACATGTGTACTACCCCCCCCACCCCAGATATCCATTGAAGCGAATACAAAAGTGCTCACCTTCACGTCTTCATACCAAAAGCACCCACCTTCACTTCCTCTTCATATTGAAAGCGCCTCTTGCTGACGATGACATCTTCAATTCCTCTTCTATCTCCAAACCGCTTCTCGAAGACAGTGTAGGTTTTGAAGAGCTCCTGGGCTTGCTGTTTCGGGATCCTGTCTAAAGCGTATTTGTAGATCACCCTCACTCTTTCGAACTATAAAACAGGAAAATCAAGGCTTCCTTACAGAACAATCTTGCACCTTTTAATTTAGTAAAGATATTGCTGGTAAGAGAAGTGTAAATCTGAAAGAGAACCTACTGGTGTAAATAATACATTGATTTTAATAAAACTGTCAGGTTTCATATGAATTTTATACCACAATCAGGCATTTACCTTTTCGGTTTTTATTTGTTAATTCCTTATTTTCGTCTTCTTTATATTCTAAACATCCAATAAACATTAGAAAACACAATATCATTGGCTGAACACATACAGCACGTAGAATTGCTGAAAATAGAGCGGTGTATTCTAGTAACTCGATTGCCAATCAAAAACGTGCTGGCCATTAGTGTCACACAGTCCATTTTTATTGTCAATTTGAGCTGACAAGAAAGAATTGCTTATGTATCCGGTCTTATAAGCCATATGTGAAAAGTTATAGCACATTACCTCTTTTTGTTTCTCTTCAAACTTTGCAAAGGCCACAAAGAGCTGTTCATCCATGATGTCCTCTCCATAGAACTCCACTGCCCTCTCAAACACCCTCCTGCCATGAGCAATGTAGCCATGTTTTTCTTCAAACCGAGCATACTTAATCCAGTTCTTTACGTCTGGGTGGACTATAACAAGTGTGCAGGAGTGAAGGAACGCAACTGCGCCAAATGGGGCTGCACGACAAACACAGACTCCAAAGAAACAGATTGTTACCTCAAAGCAAGAACATTTCTTTTTTTGTCCAATACCATGGAACAAGCATGCTGAGACAATGCGAGCTGGGAAAGGAAATGGGGCGAATTCTACGTGCCTCTTTCTCCATCTTTTTACATGCACAATATGGAGGTGGAAGGACATGGTAGTATTTATCAACGTCATGCTGCAAAGGAGGTTATCACCATGAAGCTGGTACTTCAGTAAAATAGAAGTACAGACAATATGATGCAAAGTATTTTGAAATCAGGTTTACACAGCTTGGAAACCGCAATGATCCCTGCCCTCAGTGTACTTTGTGCAGAAGTGCGACCTTACAAGCTCTGCAATTTCTCACGTTTCTTTGAGGCTCGCTATCACAAAGTTTGAGAACCTGTTTCAAATAACTAAAGTCTACAATTAAGTCTTGAATCTTAAACCAATCACCTATCTGTTTATAATTTTTCTTACAACAGGACAGCAGGATTCCTACTCTTCGCGTGAAAGGATATATCTCTCGTAGATGGCACGTGCTTTTTCCACCTCTTTGTAGCGCAGTTCAAAATTGATGTAGGAATGCCACGCCTGCTCCTCTGGCTGCCATTCCATCCAGCGCTCAAACACCAGTCGGCAGCCAGCAATATTCCCCAGCATCTCCTCCATGTACGTGTACTTGTACCTTAGCAAAGGGAAACAAAATACAGTGCAAAGTTACTTACGCAACTCTGCCCAGTCTAGGGACTTTGGAATATATATATATATATATATATATATATATATATATATATATAGTTATATATATAACCCACAACAGGGTGTGCGCTAAGACAATTCTTGTTGTGAGGAATGTGGCCTCGTGCCTTCAACCAACCAGGAAGTGTGGTAAAAATGGTCTTGCCGCACACCCTGGAGTGGGTTATTTCGCTTATAAAATGGCCAAAAAAAATTATTTGAAAATAATTACACAAACTGGCTTTAAGGAACAAATAAGAAATATACTGTGTATCCTTCCACTGAGAAAAAATAGTTCCTGAAGTTCCTGTTTGATTGTAACATATTTTGTACTTTTTTTTTTTTTTTTTTTTATTTGCAATAAACATTACATTGAACACTGCCATTTATAGTAACATTTTTCAAGATGAAATGACATTTGTGAATTGAAAGCAGACCGATTTCCCACTTCTGAGGGAGGATTCAAGGAACAGCCAAACACTGGGTTGCACTGGCACTCGAGGGAGGGGCTTCCGAGTGTTTGTTTTGTTGTTTTAAGAAATGATCCTATTCAGGCTTTGCAGTCAAGAGAAGCTGCCGATGCCAGTAACCAGCATAATTTCCCTAGATTGTAAACCAGCATTAAATGATATGTGGACTAAACAACCTCTGTGTCAGTTTGCACAGTCCTTCTCTTGTTTAAAAGCCCAACGGTTGTGTCAGCAGAGAGCAGGAGAGATTTTAGTTTTGTTTAAATATGTTTCTGAAATCGGAGGGTAGTGGTGAGATGTATCTGTTGTCGAGTTTAAATATTGGATACTCGCTAGTCAGTTTTATAAGGCGCTGTATTACATGCCGAGTGAGACTTGCGTGGTGATTATTCAAAAGCCATCTGAGAAAAGTGTTACAGCTACTGCTTGCCCCAGAGTTTTCTTTGTTCTGTTCTCTGACTAAATAAATACCACAGATATATTTGCCACTTTCTGTAATTCTTAGTAACAGAGATGAAAAAAACAGATTGTTGAGTGATTTAAATGCTGCTTCAGTTGTCATTTTTACTTACAGAAACACTGTTTAGATAATTGTTACAATTAAGGCTTAGTAATATTAATAGATCAGGTAAGTATTTATCGTTCACCCAGAAACTATATCCTCGGTATCGGTCTAAATGCTGCGCAGATGCTGTAACCATGACTTCTGGTTAGCCTGTTACCACACTGCGTATTATAGACAAGTCAGTCATAGTGTCGTATAAGTAAATATAGTTAATCACTTCTCTCACTTCATTTATCCAAGCCCAAAAAATGGTTCTTATATCTTAATATATATATATATATATATATAATATATATATTATATATATTAATATATATACTTGCGCAAGGTCATTTGAACCAGTAAACTTCTGGTTACAACCCTGGACCACACTGCCTCGACACTGCCTCTCCTATAGTATGTGTGTGTGTGTATATATATATATGTGTGTATATATATATAATCCAGTTTGTTTTTTCCACTTTTTACTTAACTTTTTTACTTGCTCTCTTTTTCTCTCTCTCTCTCTCTCAAATACCAAAAAACAGGTTGCTTGACTTTTCTGTTTTTATTTTTTTCACAACAGTTCAGTGATCTCTCTCTCTCTCTCTCTCTCTCTCTCTCTCTCTCTCTCTCTCTCCTCTCTCCTCTCTCCTCTCTCTCTCTCTCTCTCTCTCTCTCTCTCTCTCTCTCTCTCCTCTATATATATATATATATATATATATATAATTACAGCATGTCATACCTAGATTTTGTTTACTACTGATTTTAGACAACCCATTAAAACAAACTCCCTGCACCTTGCACTATAACATGTGTACCCTATGTGCTTAAGTGTTCGTGCACTGCACCTCACCAGAACTGGTTGACCCGGGGGAGGATGGTGATGGCTCGGTCCCAGATATTGCGAGCATGGTTCACCTGCCGGTTCTTCATCTCCATCTCGGCATACTTTAGCCACAGCGCGATGTTCCTGTGATCCACATCGAGAGCGCGCTCGTATATGGAACGTGCTCTGCAGGAAACATCATAAAAAAAAAACAAAGAAATGACACTGGAGGCACTTTGAAATCTCTATGTGACACTTTATTAAATGCATATCAAATATCTGCTGTTTGAGAAGTGAAATATCACTGTACAGGTAATGCATTTTATTCTACAAAAATAACAACAACAAAAAAAGTATGTCACCTAAAGACAGAAAGGAATGGTAAAAGAAACTCTGCAATTTCTCTTTTGTACTCACCGCTGTACTTCCTTTAAGCTCTCCTCCCATTGTGCATACTTTATCCAGTTGCTGATAACTGTTCTGTTTTTTCGGATGTTGTCCTCAAATCCCTTTCAATGAACAAAAAGGAAATGAAACACATTTGTACATATCATTACATTGTAAAAATAAATGACAGTCTAACAACTGAGGGGTGGACATGCTAAGAGAGGCCAGTCACGTTGCAAACATACCGCAATTTACATGTTTGTTGCGACAACTCGCAAAGTATACACTTTGGCATACGTACGAAGAGAAAATATGTTAATGAAGACAGCCGCAATATACTAACTTAAATATCTGCTGAATCCTCTTAGCGAGATCTCTAGCATTGCCAGAGTAGTGCAACTTTTTTTCAAATAAATAATGAAAGGCAGTTTAATCCCATCAGATTCTATAGTGGAGCCCCCACCGTCACCCCCAAATAAATGCGTTTCTGTCAAAAAACGGCAAAAAGTTTTCATAATCAAAAGTTTAGTGTAACGGGGAACGATTTGGGCCGTACAAACCAATTTTAGTTTATTATTAAACGTGTGTGTATGTAACTGTATCACGATGTTACATAAATTTTCTATTCATAACTCCACTGTATTGTGGTTTTGTTTTACACATTACATTATGTAAAAATATGAATCTGTACAGTAGGCCTATACAGTACAGTAGTAAAACCAAACGAACACCTAGCACACCTTACTTTAGTCTGTAGGCTACCGGTGACACAAAATAAATTATGCTGCTGCATTGTGCTGAACATCTGGTCACCACAGATGAATAAAAGACTTACTTTAATTGAAATTAATTATTTTTGATTTGTTATTATTTTATTAATTATTATTATTATTATTATTATTATTATTATTATTATTTTATTGGATTGAAATAGTATATAGGATATAGTAGAAATTATTATCTTGGCCTACTTAGTAGCCTAGACAGTTAACACAAAATAGAATATTGCGCCGCACTGACAAGTTATGAAACAGGACAGTCAATTCTCGTTAATACAAATTTCAAAAGACCAGCAACACATTTTGCATTATACCACTAATTTGTATTACCATGAGTAGCCTATAAGCCAAATGTATACTGTCAGTTTGTATTTTAGTTAGTCAGGGGTGCAGTGTTAAATTGTGCACAATTACAAACCACCTGCACATTAATAGAATAGGTGTGTTTCTTATTCCTATACAGATGTTCAGAATTAGCTGGAGGGGTTAGTGGCACATGTGTGCATTGTATTGCTTCCAGCACATTGGGGAAACCAGAAACGTCATAGAAATGTGTTTTCAAGGCTTAAAAATGGGTATTTGGTTGATTGCCTCAAATTCATTGAGCACGACTGGCTACTCACAAAATAATAAAAAAAACACAAACTAGGAAATGCCAGTAACAGCTGTCACAGTCCCCTGAAAGGACCCAGAGGTAAGATAATGCAGGGTGGACAATAGTTTGATCCCTGCAGGGACAGCACTTCTCTGAGTGACAGGATCCAGGTCATCTTTTAAATCAGACAGCAGCTCTACAATGAGGTGGCTGCCGAGCCTGTACCTGTGCTTAATTTGGTCTTCATTTAAATCGACGAAGGTAATGCGGGTACAAAATACCCTGTCTCTTCTCATCCTACACATTACTCGTTCTTGCTGAAGACAATATCTCCTTACTGCAATCACTGCCTTTTAAAGGTTTGCTAATTGCGACTATTTCAAATGTGCATTCAAAAAGTATTTAACAAATTCATGCAACTGAAAGTGTAGCAATTGCTGGCAGCTTTAGTGCATCTCATTATAATATTTGAAAACCCTCATTTGCACTATCTCCACTATTTTTGCGAATTTATGCAGAAACGCTTATAATGACATATTTATCCAAGGCTGAGCCGCAAACAAAAACTGCTGCAGCAAAACATTCCCTAAGAAGTCGCTAACAGCATTCACTGCGCTTGTTTAGTACACTCCCCCCTAGACCTCCGACTCCTTGTACCTGGTCTGTGACTATTGAGACAGGTGCAACACTTTAGTGCATCTACTCCGGAGTGGCACCAAATACTTTTTTTTTTTTTGCCAAATATTTCTTTTTTTCCCCAAAGTTGCTTTATTATTGCTAACAGAAACATGAGATGTTTTTGGGGAATCCTAAGCTGTCCGGAACGGGATGACTGATAAGTGAAACAGGGTGAAATTTAGCATTGCAAAATAGGGATTCTATGCAATCAATTACACCCCCCTCCCATGTTTGTGATGGTGCGGAACTTACTTTTCTTTTCTTTAGTTTGTAGTCGTTCAGCTCTTCTTCGTCTGTGATCTTCTGCTTTGGCGGTGGGGGGAGAAGCTCAAGCTCTCTCTCTTTAGCTTCTCTCAGTAGCTGCTCCGCAGTGATCTGCACCTCGGCGGGAGCTTTGTTTTTCACCTGGGAGGAAAGCAAAACAACACTCAAGTCAACTTGCCTCATATGTACTACCGTAACAACCATCTTTTTATATCCGCTTATATTCAACATAACTGGACGTGGAAATATTTTGCAGTTGCTGTACAAGTAAACCTCACACCCTTAGCAGAACCTATTGCTTTTTTACCATTGGGGTAAATATTAAAAAAAGGTCATTCTGTGCATTGTAACACACGAATATACCCCTACCAACTCTCTACACATGGGAGAGGAGGGACAGATAGTCAACTGGGAAGCCAAAGGCTACTTGCTTAAGAAACTTCTACTAGTCCTACTGATGAGACGCAAAACTGAGGTCCCAAGTGACTCCGCGGCTGTAAATCGCTTCGGATAAAAACCTGTAAGAGTCTGCTAAACTACTAATAACAACCGTTCTTAATGGTCGGATCTCACTTGACAATCTGCTTCAAATAAGTGAAGGACCGTGTGTGTGTTAGTGGTATGCAAATAAAAACGGTAGTGTGACTTTAAAAACAGAGACGTGATTATCAGGGCAGGGAAAACTATGCTTCCCTTTATATTCCATGCATAGATATCTGCTAGTTACAGCATATCTCCCCAAATGATGTCCCAGTTTAATCAACAAAACCATAACAAACCCCACGCCACCTCTAAATGACAGGGCCTGCCTGGTAAAACGAAGTCGTTACCTTGGCTACTTTAGGGATCCTTTGTTTTCCAGCCGCCGTTGACGCCATTTGATTTTATTTGTTGCTTCGGGTTAAATAAAACAGAACAAATATTACTATTGCTTGTCTCGGTTTCTATTGTGAAATATTCTAGTTCCCATATAACGAATTGCCATTACACACTTCCCAACGAGCTTAGCCTCTCACATTTCACCCCTGAACCCTTGACGTCAGACGTACTAGGTCATTGTCATGGAGACTGCAGTAGCGTTGCGTAGCTATGACGACTGTGTTCTATTGCTTTATTTCCGACACGTCTTGTCTGCACTGGGCTAGTGCTGGGGAAATACATCTATATGTGATCGTTAAATTACAAAAAAAAAATAAAAACGCTATTAACATGACAAGAGGGGAGAGTTTCATGAGTTTCTTTTACAATAGGGCTTGACGTTCAGAGAATTTTTATTTTTTAATGCAGTAGCAACGGTTTGTTTCTACCATTGTACAACAATTTACAAGTCTATCCAGTTGCACAGAATTTGTTAATATTTTAAACACCTGCATCAATAAAAAGTTACTAATGCGAATTTTGGATAATTTCTTGCAAGTACCACACTTCATGTCTAGACGGCGTGCTGTGCAACACTCCTTGCGCCCCAAAAATGTACATTGAATTGCGCATGATTTGACTGGGTTAATGGGCGCGGGCTAATCTGGGTTTGCCTGTAAATGTGATCAGGGTTTAAACATGGATATCCATGTGAACAAACGAAAATAAACACACAAATAAATAAGAAAATACAGTGCAGGAAATAATATCGAGTTCCAATATATAATATATAATATAATATATATATATATATATATATATATATAATATATATATATAGAGAGGAGAGAGGAGAGAGAGAGAGAGAGAGAGAGAGAGAGAGAGAGAGAGAGAGAGAGAGAGAGAGAGAGAGATCAGCTGTGTTGAAAGAAAATATTAAACAAAAAAATGTATCTTAAAATTGTTTTGTATTTATGTGTGTTTTGTCCAAGAAGAAAACATGAAGACAATCACTTCTTCAGGTGGTGGAGCTGAAGTCACAAATGCAAGAACAGAATCTCTTGATGTGCAAGAGATTATCAATCTGAGCCATCCTTTAACAAGACTTGTATTTGGCAGAGTTAATTTAATTTACCTGCTGTGAGTATATTGTATTTCTCTCCATGTTTTGCTTCCTATAGAATTGCATACCAAAAATACCATCTCAGAGACTTCAATCACCCTCCTGTAGGCATTGCAGAGACTTTAATCACCCTCCTTTCACCATCTCTGCTATCATCATATCAGAGACTTCAATCACCCTCCTGTCCCATTTCAGAGACTTCAACCACCCTCCTATCACCATCTCAGAGACTTCAACCACCCTCCTATCACCGTCTCAGAGACTTCAATCACCCTGCTATCACCATCTCTGCTATCAACATCTATAGAGTGGATGTCAGTCTGCTGTGTGGATCTGACTGAATGAGTTTGTATGAGGAATGTGTGAAAGGTGCTGCAGCTGATGAGGTGCGAACTGCCCAATGAACTGCAGCGCCTGTAAAAAAGGGAGTGTTTGTGAAAGTGAGAAGACCTGTGTGAGAGTCCGAGTGGTTTATTGGTATATTTTGTGTTTAGAATTTGTTGTTAATAGTATTTTGTGTGTGTTCTTTTTATTTGGCCATTGTGCCTTTTGTTTTGTGTATTTTGTTTAATTAAAGTCCTTTAATTTCCCTGCACTTACTGACTCTGAGTCTCCTTACCCCGACCGGCCTGTCACAGTTGGTGTTCAGAAGTGAAACAGCGCCACTGGAGACTAGGAGCAGGAGGAGCAGGATTTTTTTTTGTTTGTTTTGTTTAAAAAAAAAAAAAAAAAAAAAAAAATGAAAATGGAACTGGCCCAAGAGGACGCAGATGACAGCTGGGAATTTTTTTTAAAGAGGCTCACGACAGAGTTGTGCTCCGGCTGTGGGGCATAAGGGCACTTGGTGGCCATCTGCCCCACGCAGTATGAAAGGGAGGAGCCGTCGTTGCCGTCCGAAGAGCTGGAAGAGGAGGAGCCATCGCTGCCATCCTAAGAGCAGGAAGGGGAGGAGCTACAATCCTGTGAGCTGGAGGGGGAGGAGCGGGAGACCCAACCCCCAGATTTTTTTGGGGGGACGAGGGCATGAAGCTGGTGCTCCACAGCAGTCTCTTTATTTTCTGTTGAAGGGAGCCCTGTGGAGATGCTGACCACCAGACCCAGCCCCGCTGTGGGAGGAGCAGGTAGCTCCATCTGCTCTACCCCTGCAATCGAAGGAACCGACAGGAACCCCACCTCTGTTGTCGGAAGAACCGGCAGCGTCACCAGACCTAACCCTGCTGTTGGAGGAGCCGGCAGCAACCCCAGCCCCAGCCCTGCTGCTAGAGGGAAACTGGTTTTTATACCCACCTCCACCACCAAAGGAGCTGGAGCTGCCTCCACCGGCTGACAGTGAGAAGGAACTCCGGCCACTGCCACCCTGGCCCGATCGTTCCTGCACTGTTGGTCACACCCGCTCCGCCCAAGGATGCCTGCCTCGCTCCGCCCAAGGATGACTGCCTCGCTCCGCATCGAGGCTGCCGGTGTCTCCCTTGACTCCCACAGCTGAAAAATGTCCTGTTTCGCCCCGGGTTGCCTGCTGCTCCGCATTGCGCCCGGGGTTGCCTGCCTGCTCCGCATCGCCTGGGGTTGCCTGCCTGCTCCGCATTGCCTGGGGTTGCCTGCTGCTCCGCATTGCCTGGGGTTGCCTGCTGCTCCGCATTGCCTGGGGTTGCCTGCTGCTCCGCATTGCCTGGGGTTGCCTGCTGCTCCGCATTGCCTGGGGTTGCCTGCTGCTCCGCATTGCCTGGGGTTGCCTGCTGCTCCGCATTGCCTGGGGTTGCCTGCTGCTCCGCATTGCCTGGGGTTGCCTGCTGCTCCGCATTGCCTGGGGTTGCCTGCTGCTCCGCATTGCCTGGGGTTGCCTGCTGCTCCGCATTGCCTGGGGTTGCCTGCTGCTCCGCATTGCCTGGGGTTGCCTGCTGCTCCGCATTGCCTGGGGTTTTCTGCTGCTCTGTAGCACCTGGGGAGCCACCGGTTACAGAGTACAAGGGAGAAGTGGTCCGTTGCTGCCGTCGCTTCCCGAGGGTACGCTGCTGCCGTCGCCCGGGGATGCTGCCTGCCTGCCGTCGCCCATTGATGATGCCTGCCTGTTGTCGCCAGCTAATGTCGCTGAGTTGGGCCAAGTGAAGTCTCTGTTCTTCTCCCTGGATTTTAAGAAGAAACATTGGGTATTTAGGGGGAGGTGGCTGTTTAGGCCATGTTGTGCTGCGCAGATGGGAGGAGGTGTGTGACAGGGTTCAGCTTGTTTTTGTGGTGTTTAGAGTGGATGTGAGTTAATGAGTTTGTGTGAAAAGTGCTGCAGCTGATGAGATGTGAATTGCAGCACCGGTATCAAAGGGAGTGGTTGGTGAGTGTTTGTGACAGTGAGAAGACCTGTGTGAGAGAGAGAGAGTGGTTTATTAGTGTGTATTTTGTGTTTAGAATTTGTTGTTAATAGTGTTTTGTGTTTGTTCTTTTTATTTGGCCATCGTGCCTTTTGTTTTGTGTATTTTGTTTAATTAAAGTCCTGACCGGCCTGTCACGCACCTTCCTATCATCATCTCAGAGACTTCAATCATCCTCCTATCATCGTCTCAGAGACTTCAATCACCCTCCTATCATCATCTCAGAGACTTCAATCACCCTCCTATCACCATCTCTGTAATCACCATCTGAGAGACTTCAATCATCCTCCTGTCACCATGTCAGAGACTTCAAACACCCTCCTATCGCCATCTCTGGTCTCACCATCTCAGACTTCAATCGCCCTCCTATCACCATCTCAGAGACCTTTAGTTTTTCTATAGGATGGAAGGTGCCCATTTGAAGACCCCTGAGATGTACCCTACTTAGCTCAATTCAAACGGTTGTCATGCTGATGCTCTGGGGAGACTGCACTGTGGTTGATCCCCGGAGCCAGCATCGCAGCCGTTGTGTGTGCTGATGTGCTGGGGAGGCAAAATAAGCTGATCCCTGGAGCCAGCATTACACTACAGACATCAACACCAGGCAGAAGGATATCTATAACATCAGATGGAAAGAAATGCAAATGGATAGTGATGCAGATGGATCACATTAGTTTACTGTGAAGCTACATCTTAGTTGGTGCTTGTCTTGGCGAGAGCCGAGTTCAAATCAGCATGGAGTTTTAACATCTACTCTCATGTAATGGAAATAATGTTTAAAATGACTAATTGCTATTACAATTATAAATAATAGTGTAATATATAAATATTCTGATTATATTATTCTTTATGTGATTAATAGAGTATTTTGTTTATTAATAAAAAAATAAGAAAAAAAATTATAACAAAAATATAATGTTATATGTTAGAGGATCAATCATATTTTATATCAAAGGAAAGCAACTGCTACTAATAATCTATTTTAATATCCAGAGTGAACAATAAATCAGAGGACAAATGCGGCAGGTGAAATACAGCATTGTCACTGAGGACCACCTGACTCAAGCAGTCTGTATATCACTGCAATACAAAGGTCCATCTAGATAATGCTACAACAGCATGCTAGCCACTCACTGTCTCTCCCGACACACAGGGTTCCGTTGAGCCTGAGAATGTCCGGTTTCTTCCTCCCCATTAAATGGTGTTCCTTCATTGCACATGTGGTAGAGGAAGCTGAATGTTCAACCAATACCATCCTAACATATAGTGAATTGCAGTAACTATGGAGAGCCCATATATAACTGAAGGAAACAATGCATCATACAAGTGTACACAGTTGAACAATATTTTTAATAAAGTGAAGTTATTGGGGAGACGCATAAGATTTATAAAAATTAAAAAATCTCCCAAATAAGATTTTTATGTTACAGTAGAGTAGCTATTGCAGAATGACCTGTCAGTAAAATGTTAAATTTTTTACATTTTTTAAAAGTTTTGATTTTAACTTGAGTATAAACCATTTTTGTGTAGTTCCCCCAAACCTTTACTTCTGTATGTGGTTTATTACACAGCCAGATATTTTAGCAGACTGTTAATGATGAGTTTTGATAACAAACAAATTAGATTACAGTTTGTGGCTTATTCTCAAGGCAACCCTGCAGCTGACAAGTTGTTCCAGCTAGACATCTGCACGCAACTGTTTTTAGCTGGGTTAAACTGCTAAAAAATAAATAAATAAATAAATAAATACTGTTCTGCGTTTATAGTCCGTGTGCCAGAGAACTGCAACTGTACGTTTAGGGGGGTTCGGGTTTGATACTCTTATGGCATTGTTGAATTTGAGCTCCTAAGAGGTTATTATATGTGTTTGTGTTCCTGCTTCTCAAGCTGGATGGGACTGCAGTGGGGTTTATGAGAATGTGCAGTGACAGTTCGTGCAGTGCCAGTTCGTGCAGTGCCAGTTTGTGCAGTGGCAGTTTGTGCAGTGGCAGTTCGTGCAGTGCCAGTTCGTGCAGTGCCAGTTCGTGCAGTGCCAGTTTGTGCAGTGACAGTTCGTGCAGTGCCAGTTTGTGCAGTGGCAGTTTGTGCAGTGACAGTTTGTGCAGTGGCAGTTTGTGCAGTGGCAGTTTGTGCAGTGGCAGTTTGTGCAGTGGCAGTTTGTGCAGTGGCAGTTTGTGCAGTGGCAGTTCGTGCAGTGACAGTTTGTGCAGTGGCAGTTTGTGCAGTGGCAGTTTGTGCAGTGCCAGTTCGTGCAGTGGCAGTTTGTGCAGTGCCAGTTTGTGCAGTGGCAGTTTGTGCAGTGGCAGTTTGTGCAGTGGCAGTTCGTGCAGTGGCAGTTCGTGCAGTGGCAGTTTGTGCAGTGACAGTTTGTGTAGTGACAGTTTGTGCAGTGGCAGTTTGTGCAGTGACAGTTTGTGCAGTGGCAGTTTGTGCAGTGACATCAGTATTAAACTGCTGAATGAATGTTTTGAGCTGGGGCCGTTTCATGGCCTTTGTAAGCCACACCCTGAAGATAACCTAGATCCATTCACTGAATTGCAGGATGAACCAGGTACAAGTAAAACACTGCAAGCATACATAAATAAATTATACAGGAAGAGTTGGGGTTTTTGGCGTTGCAGTTTTAATTAAGAGTTTGTATAGAGTGGACTCTAATCAGTCTTCTTAAATGATTTATTATAATTTTGGGGTGTTAAAAAGCTTCCTTTTCAAATGAGTTTATTTCCCCTTCTTACAAGCATTAATATAGATTATGGGTCCTCTTTGGCATTTTTGAGCTGAAGATTATTTCACATATGGTACCATACTGCAGTTTAGAAAGTTTAAAGCTCTGCTACCTGATACCTAACACTATCCCTTCCTGTGCTAATGCTATGATTTAAATGCAAAGATAACAAGAGAACCAGTAATAATGTTGCTAAAACTAACAATAGCTAAAGAAATATATTTATACTCTTTTTTATGGAAGACATCACGTCAGGAATATTGATTTGAATTGTTAACCATGGTTTTAACCATGCTTTTCCACTGGCACATCTGACCAGTGAGGGCTCATTACGGTACTGATACGGGTGCTTCTCCACTGGCTATTTGCTGAGCCGAGCAAGACCCAAACCGTTAAACTCCGGCCTCACAAGACAACAAACATGGCTTGCAGTGACTGTGATGAGAGAACAGTACAGCCTTGGGATGCTGAGGAGGTGCAGACTCTAGCTTCTCAGTGGGCAGATAAAACTGTTTAGGAAGATCTGGATTTATGCCTGAATTTCTGACGATTTGAAGCAAATGGACATAAACCGCGGGTACAGTATACTTAACAACACACTCAAAAACACAAAATTCTGCCAAATTTCTCATCCCTTCACCTTTATTATGTTAATATAAAGAAATAAAAAAGCAAAAATAAAACAATTCTAAACTTATTTACAAAAATATAGCCAAACAAAATATTGTCCAGCTGTACCATGTGTACATCTACAGCTCTAGTTATGCTCATGTAGTTTCCTTTTCTTAAGCACCCAAACAAAAAAACAACAATCCTTAAGCGGGATATCTTTGGCAAATCATATTTTTAAAACCTTATTTTTTCCTCTTCAACAGAACTAGTTTAACTTTTGAGGTCGATATAATCAGTAAAATTTGTGGATTATAAAGGCATTGTACCATTGGTCTATTTAGTTTTTGAACACCATTTGTTTGTGTGAAGTCAGTAGCACGGCTCGGTTCTGCAGTGGAAAAACAACCCATTCTCCCCTTAACCGCACAGTGAGGGCTCGGTACGGACCCGGCACAGCTCGACTGTACAGAGGAAAGGAGACCTGTTAGACCAGCCAGGCTGATATAAAGGTATGACAAAGGGTAGGAATTCATTGTTTATGGTTCGAGTCCTAGGTGCATTGGCACTGGCGCTCCTGTGGGTTAGGGAGGCAAAACCCACAAGGACTGTTTCTCCTCCTCGTGCTGCAGCGAACCCTGCTGGCCAGCCGCCCAGTGAGTTCAAATTGGACACCTGCAGGGCTGACCTTTGTCCTGTAGAGGCCGGTGGCTCGTTGACATCCACTCTTGAGTTCCTTCAGATCTTTTTCAGGAAGAGAAAGCTCACTGTCTGATGTGTCAGGTGAGAGGACCCTGTTAATTGCTTATCTGTTATCTCTTCTCAAAGCACTTATCAAACAATGGATAACAGGCTAAACATCTGCAATACTTTGTATACATTAAAATGAAGAGAGGATTGGAAAAAAAGTTAGGGATACATATTTACCATGAGAAAGTAAAGGGTGGGTATTATAAAATTCAAATTGTAATGTGGACTAAAATAGTTTCTAAATCACAAACACACCAGGGTGTCCAGTGATATCCAGTCACTCAAAAAGACCAAACTCCTCAGCAACTAGATTGGGATTACACAGCTTGACACTCCATTTGCATGTTCTGTTACCCTTACCTTACCCTTTTATGATATTGGTAATCATTCTGACAATAATGTGTCTCTATAGCTTGCCAGTCCATGGCCTCCTTAGTCTCTGCAGTAATTTTAAGTATGTAGCTTCAAATGTCAGAATTCTGGCACAATGGTGTGTAAAGTAAAAGGTGTTTACTGATTTGCAGCAAGATTATACCATTTTCATATTAGATAGATGATGGGGTTCCCAGCATGAAACCTTGCTCTCTCACATCTAGCAATTTGCCCATGCCACCATGCTGATGAGAAGATTTACAGACTGGTCACATTCACACATAAGCAATTCTGTCTTACCATCGGCTCATGATGTATCTTTTATTCTCTTCACATTTCAGTCAACCACTGCAGAAGCTCCAGTTGGCACTGACACAAATTAAAAAAAAAAAAAAAAAAAAAAACGTGCATAGGGGAAGCTTAGAAAAAAAAGCAGAAAGACTGTCAACACTCCAGTCTACAAAGGAGCTCTGAATGCTTCTTCTATTCAGTTGTTTGCAATGGATGAGAAGTATGAGAAGTATGAAATGAGGCAAGTCAAAATATAATATTAAACACATGCTACATCTTGTTATATGATATTTGATAAGTGTCCCAACTTACACCACAGATAAAGAATAACAAGGCAACTTTATATATATATATATATATATAGTGATGGATTATCTGTTCCTAACTGGAATTTCTAAGGTTTAGGATCATTGAATTGAGGAAGAAGTATGAGAAATGGTGGTTTTCTACAGGGGAAACAGGACCAGCTTGTCCCCGTTTAGATAGACTTATTATTGTATCAGCTACAACCATTAAGGACAATTATTATTATTATTATTATTATTATTATTATTATTATTATTATTATTATTATTAGCAGATGCCCTTATCCAGGCCGACTTACATTTGTTACAAAATATCACATTGCAGAATATCATAATGCAGATAAGAGCAGTTATGAAAGTACGATAAGATCAAATTTAAGAGCAAAATAAAGAATACAGTAAGGTATAAGTAAGAGCGAGTTTGACTCAGAGCAGTTAAAACTGATAGTAACCATTTGCTTATGTGAGTAAGGTCCAGTAAGAGTATGTAGTCAGTATGATAAATGGATGAGAATGATTTCAAATAAGAGCAAATACTAAAAACATGAGTACGGTTACCTATAAGAGTAAAATCAGATACAAGGTACAGTATCATGTGGTATCACCATAGTGGAAGCTACTTGATATTATATATATAATATATATATATATAGATATATATATATATAGATAATATATATATATTATATATATTAAACAAGACCTGTGAAATATAATATAAATCCTTGTTGCATAGCCTTTGAATTAATAAAAAATATTACTCACAAGCCTCATCATCGCACTGTGTCTTTGTTTTTTTTACAGATCGTTGGATTTCTTGCTTTATGTGTTCAAACTTTATACAGTAAGTGCAAGATCCAATTGTACTGTTGCTAGAACTCTTAGTATCATAAGCAATCCAATTGTGAATCGTACTATAAATTGACTATTATACAAACGTTGCTATTTTAAACTACAGGTTATTTTAATAATACTATAACACATTTTAGATAACAAAGCATACTGAAACATATAGCTTCCCAAATATTAAGCATTTAAGGAATATTCTGTAGGCAAAGTATGCGCAAGGCTCTGAGTTTAATAACTGTGTTAACCATCAAGTTTTTGATATAATAGGAATACTGTAGGTCTTTTTGCAGTATTTGCCTTGTATTTATACACTGTAATAATTTCACTTTAGGACAGAGACCTGTGCATTATCACAGTACCCCACCTGGTTCCAGAGTTCCCCCTCCTTCAGAGATGTGTCAGTGCCATTCCTTTTCACTCCAGCACCCTGTCACAAGAGCTTCATATTTTCCATCGCTTCAGCCTGCTCAAGTAATCCTTTTTTGTTTAAATAGTCTTTGCAGTTATGCCATAGTAAAGATAGTAAATTTTGAGTGTTTTAAAATATGTTAAAGATGATTCCAACCATTCATTTCAATGTTAGTTTTAACAGTAAAATGAAATATAAATGCCAGTTTTTCAGTAGTATGTAGTAAGTTGTGAACTGGTTATGTTTTTGTTAATGGTTAGAATTTATTGTGTAAGAAAATCAAACCCTTACAGCACACTAACACTTTGAAAGCTTGTGCAGGCTTTATGGAAGAAAATGCTTTAATTATGAAGGTAAGAAACATTAATAAACAATAATTCTCTTAATGCTTTGCTATGTATGCAAGAACACAATTTAATGACTTTCCCATATGGTTAATATTGCATTTAGGATAAATATTGATGGGTTCTGCAAATCTTCAACATATTGATCCAGTATTTGTGGGCAGAATGTCAAGATAATCATATGAGTAATTATATATGTAGAAACAGTATTAAGATTTTATTATGTCATTATCCTGGTCTTTCTTTTTTTGTTTTCCTAGTCCTTTTACTGTAAGACAGGAGAAGTCCAGCAACAAACCAGGTGTTGAGTCTCTAATTAAAGAGCTTGACATGCATGATACTATATTAGTGGATTTTGAGGTTTTTAACCAGTCTTGCAGAGATCCAGTAAGTTCTGATACTGTTGTACTAACATTTGGCATATAACTTGCTTAGGGAGTGTCTGAAGATGGGTGAACTGGACATGAACTTGTCTTAATATGAGACACCCTACACAAGGCACATTTAACTTATTATAAAACACAGTTCATACTCAGGAATGAATTCTTTGTGAATAGAGCACAATGTCTTAAGAATAGCTACTGAAGACTCAGAAAGCACCAGGCTGCTTTACACTAGAGTCACAGACAATAATGAAATCAGTTAACTGTAATAAAAACAGAATCATTCTAATGTTATTTTCATTTGATAATGATGTACTGACCTTTTGTTATCATATGGTACCCCCAGAGCCAGACTGTCGCTCGATATAATATGTCAGTTTGACTCAGGGTGGGAGGTTCAGTCAAGTAGGCTTAATATCACAACATTCAAACGTCACAGCCAGAGTATAGAGGAAGTCAATGGGGACAGGCGCCTAATAAAACCACATTGGTTATAATTGCACTCAGGCTGATCACTCCCATTCAACTGTCACACAACTGAATTCCACACAAGTTAATATCACTTTGCTAATAAAAAACATTAGATTAGAAATTGCTGCACAAAATGTTAATGTTCTGAATAAATAAATAAATAAATAAATAAATAAGAACACAACAAAATTCACTATCAGTATAGGAAACTACCAGGTGTATGCTTGCAGCTTTCTTTCGTTTTCTAATAAAATGTGTTATACAGGTGCAGTATACTGTAGTTGATTATATATTTTAAAAATCTGTAATACCTAGTATTATTTTTATAGCATTTCAAAGTAAAACAGGTTTATTACTGGTAAACTCCTTATAAAGTCAGCTCTGCTTATTGTTACTGAACCATTGTGAAGTGATGCTAATAAAATATGTATAGTATATAAATGAAACAATATTCAAGTACATTGGAGAATGACAAATGCAACCAGTGGTTAATGAAGAGATATTCTTGATGATTACCATATTTGATATTTTTGAAAATATTTATCAATGCATTTATTTGACTCACCGGGTAGTATAAGTTTTGCACCAGGTTGCTGCAATAGCAATAACTAGAAATGAAGAGGTAACATTTTATTGAGTCTATGGGAATG
Source organism: Polyodon spathula (assembly GCF_017654505.1). Classification (NCBI taxonomy): domain Eukaryota; kingdom Metazoa; phylum Chordata; class Actinopteri; order Acipenseriformes; family Polyodontidae; genus Polyodon; species Polyodon spathula. The sequence goes on along the minus strand of NC_054538.1, from coordinate 2,668,359 downwards.
TACAGATATGCAAAACCTGTCCAACAGGATTTGGGAATTATACTCCTTATTTCAAGATCTCTATCTGCTTAGCAACAAAGCATATTTAGAACAATACGATCCGACCAGTCATTTGACCGAATGCATGAAAGATTTTTAAATGGAATTTTATGAAAAGCAGTTAACATGAAAAAAAGTTATTCATCGATAGACCTTTCAACACATGTTGTGTAAATATATACATACATAGATAGAGGAGATACCATGAACGCTTAGAGTACTGTAATTATTCCTTGAATGGGGAGAGCCACATAACCCACAAGCAAAGCCACCCGAAGGGTGCTTGATGGCTATCCTCATGAGGGACTTTGTGAATGTAACGGGACTGTTTATATCACAAGTACAATATCAGAGAAGCACCTTTCTTAGATCGTGCTCCACATCTTCTTAGCAACGGGGTGTAATTGGGAACATGGCGATTCATCCGATCTTTCTGTCGCTGCATTTAGTGAATGCAAGATAGATTCCAAGCTTAGACCTGGAAAAAAAAATATTCACTCATATGAAAAAATGTCAATGCTAGATATCTTAACACTTATTGCAGAAGACAAAAGTTATTCAATGCTGGATATACAGTTTCACAAGTGTATATATATAATATATATATATATATATAATATATGATATATATAATATGTATACTATACACTTGATAAATGCATAAATATATACATACATGCAGAACAAACATGACAGGAACTTTTTTGGTTTCTCCCTTGCTTCCTTTTAGGCCTCTACATGCATTTGCTCACACTACAACGTTGAAGATATCCTCAGGGGAAATCCTTGTTCTGTGGAGTAGCTGTGTGATGCAAGATGATGTAACTATGTTCCTGACACTGTCTTCTATCATTATGGATTTTGGAATGTCGGTCCTAGAAGTTAAAGATGTAATAGTGGAGCATTTGTCACAGCTTTGCATGCAATTCAGAGTATATTTTCCCAAAAGTGAAGCAAAAGAATTGCATGAATTTGCCTGGGTTCGAAATCCGTTTTCAGAGAACTTTGTAGCAAAGGTCAAGATTTCTGTGAGTCTAAAAGAACATTTAATTGTGTGACGGAGTGTCCCGACCCGTTTGTGTTTATTAGTGTTTTATGTTGTATGTAGTGTGTTAATGTTGGTGTTTATGTATAAAATACACAGGATATAAATATGGGTTAGGAGCACAAGTGTTATAAAGTGTAACTTGTATTTAGACACAAGGATGGCACAACTTAAGCCACGTGCATATTTAAGTGGGTATTGATATGTGAGCACGGGAGTACACAGATTAGTTCACGTGCTGGGATTCAAGTGAATAATCAATTGGTAATTGAATCCCAGCACAATTGTATACATAGATGCACGAAGCACTCACTTGTGGTTTTGTGTTTGGGAAGTGGAGAACGGATGAGAGAGAGGAGAATTAATTTAAAATAATATAGCAATTGCTTCAGCGGTACTTGTTGTTGGGTTAGTCCACATCCGTTTTGTCTATCTGTTTGTTTGGCCAACGCGCAAGTGTTGTGTGTTTTGTTTAAATCTTTTGTTTGTTTTATCATTTAAAAAAATACTGAGCTCCACGGCTCAGTTTCATCCGGCAGTCATTGCTTGGGGTCTGTGTTCTTCCGGGTCTGACGTCACCGCTACAGTCATCCTGATCACAGGTTGATATTGCTGTGACTGTTTTGAGAGAATTTCAAAGTTATGCTTGTTGATCAGTTCTGGCTCTCAATTCGAAAAGAGTTCACTGAAGTGTCACAAACAGCTGTCGAAATACTTGTTCAGTTTGCCTCAAGATATTTGTATGAAACTACGTTTTCTTGGCTTATTTACATCAAGAACAAGTATAGAAATCTCTTGAATGTAGAGACAGATCTGAAGTTGCAACTCTCAGAAACCAAGCTAATTTACCACAAACTGTGTGCTAGCAAGCAGGCTCATCCTGTGCTCTGAGGTCAATGTGACTAATTAGGTGTTTTTATATATTCCAGTTTATTAAGTGTAAATAGTAATGCTATGCTGCTCTCTGTCTTCAGAAAACAATCTTTTTCTAATTACTGTAATGTTTATTTACATATATATATATATATATATATATATATATATATATATATATATATATATACACACACACTTTATAAATGCATAACTATATACATACATACAGAACAAACATGACAGGACCTTTTATGATTTTACCCTTGCTTCCTTTTAGGCCTTTAAATGCATTCGCTCACACTACAACGTTGAGGATTTCATCCACTTGAACCTTCATAGACTGGAGCAGCATGGCCTCCTTCTTTACTTTCTCCTGAACCCTATTCTCCAGGAGAGCACAAAGCACTTCCTCAAAGAGATTCTGCCTCTATATCCTGTGTACACATCTATGAACTAGACAAGATAAAATCATTCAAGTTTTTAATCAAATTATATTAAGCTCAGCTAAAATCCCAACTTTCCATTTACTTTTTACTTGTTAAATCCACTATCAGGAGCTTAGACTTTTATTCTGTGAGAAGGTAAGAGATGATAATTACCCACACTTCACTGGTGCTTTCTGTCTTTTCTATCTTATTTCAATGTGCTGTCTGGCATGATGTAATGAGACATTTTCTCTCACAGTCTAGAGCCTCTTGCCTTTTTTTAATTACCATGTATAAACATGAGTCAGATTTGGATATGAAGCATAAATATAATTAATGAAACATAACAGAAAAAATAGCAGTAAGGGAATCAGGGTCTGCCAGCAGTGGTTATGGCAATATTACAAAGACGCATCCTAATGGGATCAAACCTAGTTGATTCATGATTAGTGAGGAGAGGATATCCTCAGGGGAAATCCTTGTTCTGTGAAAATCTCATAAACCCAACCACTTGTTTTCCTCCATTCCCATGGAGATGATAATGTAATTACTCTCATAATTATCTTCACTCGTGCCAGCCACTGTAGACGGTTCATTCCATGACTCTAAGTGGCTGCTCATCAGCCCGTTTCCCATTAATTGTAACCAATGTTTTTCCATAAATCTGAATTTGCTGATTTAGAATTTAGATTCAGTTTTATATTTCACCAATTTACTGTCATGCTCAGAATGCCTGTGCCCATTTGCTGCCGTCTGCCCTTAATTCTATGGTGCCTCTGCACCCAAGACGGCAGATTGTCTATCCACTAGAAGAGCTTGGCATTAGTGCACCAGCCAGGCAGGTCGCCAAGGATGATGTGGGTAGCAGAAGGCAGCTGGCCTGCTGTGGGCCAAGCTTTGCAGATGGGCAAATACCACTGTCTTCACTTATGATGAGATGGTTCTTAATTAAAGTTTATGAAAAGGTAAAATGTCCTCGTACTCAACCACAATGTGAAGTATTGGTTCTTATGAAAATCAGCAACCACTTATGACAATGTGAAGTATTGGTTCTTATGAAAATCAACCACAATGTGAAGTATTGGTTCTTATGAAAATCAGCAACCACAATGTGAAGTATTGGTTCTTATGAAAATCAGCAACCACAATGTGAAGTATTGGTTCTTATGAAAATCAGCAACCACAATGTGAAGTATTGGTTCTTATGAAAATCAGCAACCACAATGTGAAGTATTGGTTCTTATGAAAATCAGCAACCACAATGTGAAGTATTGGTTCTTATGAAAATCAGCAACCACAATGTGAAGTATTGGTTCTTATGAAAATCAGCAACCACAATGTGAAGTATTGGTTCAAGCAACCACAATGTGAAGTATTGGTTCTTATGAAAATCAGCAACCACAATGTGAAGTATTGGTTCTTATGAAAATCAGCAACCACAATGTGAAGTATTGGTTCTTATGAAAATCAGCAACCACAATGTGAAGTATTGGTTCTTATGAAAATCAGCAACCACAATGTGAAGTATTGGTTCTTATGAAAATCAGCAACCACAATGTGAAGTATTGGTTCTTATGAAAATCAGCAACCACAATGTGAAGTATTGGTTCTTATGAAAATCAGCAACCACAATGTGAAGTATTGGTTCTTATGATGTGAAATCATGAAAATCAGCAACCACAATGTGAAGTATTGGTTCTTATGAAAATCATTGGTTCTTATGAAAATCAGCAACCACAATGTGAAGTATTGGTTCTTATGAAAATCAGCAACCACAATGTGAAGTATTGGTTCTTATGAAAATCAGCAACCACAATGTGAAGTATTGGTTCTTATGAAAATCAGCAACCACAATGTGAAGTATTGGTTCTTATGAAAATCAGCAACCACAATGTGAAGTATTGGTTCTTATGAAAATCAGCAACCACAATGTGAAGTATTGGTTCTTATGAAAATCAGCAACCACAATGTGAAGTATTGGTTCTTATGAAAATCAGCAACCACAATGTGAAGTATTGGTTCTTATATGCAACCACAATGTGAAATTGGTTCTTATGAAAATCAGCAACCACAATGTGAAGTATTGGTTCTTATGAAAATCAGCAACCACAATGTGAAGTATTGGTTCTTATGAAAATCAGCAACCACAATGTGAAGTATTGGTTCTTATGAAAATCAGGAACCACAATGTGCTGCTTGTGTGGATGTTACTGCCAATGACAGCATGAAACTAAACACACTAAAACGCCACCTGGAGACCAAACATCCTGCCCTCAAAGATAAGCCATGAGACTTTTTCAAATGAAATCTCTTTCATCTCAAGAACAGATGAAGTTAATGGAAAAAAGCAGCGCTCCACCTGCCAAAGCACTTCAAGGATCGTGCGCTGTCTGCTAAAATAGCAACACGTGGAAAACCTCATACAATTGGTGAAGACCTTGTGCTGCCAGCAGCAATTGAAATAGCATCGACAACACATTTAGCCACACAACTGCTGATATAGTAGAAGAGGAGCAGCTTACTGAAGCAGTGTGGAAAAGCCCCTTTCTCACGCTACAAATCGACAAGAGTACTGACAGCTCAAATGCAGCCCAAATAATGGTTTAGCTCGATACATCAGCTCATCTGAGATTAAAGAGGACTTTTTATTTTGCCGCTTTGCCCCAAAGAGAAAAATTTCTGAGAAGCTGTTTAAAAATTTTGATGGAGACATGACGGATAAAAACATTGAGTGGAATTTGTATGGATGGGGCAAAAGTGGACTTGCAGCTCATTGAGTTTGGCATTTCACATGGAAGCGCTTGCTGCAAAAGCAATGCCTAAAGAGCTGTCACATGTAATAACCACTGCAGTAAATATAGTTAACTTGATAAAAGCTTGACTACTGAACTCATGACATTTCTTAGAGCTATGTGAAGAGATGGGATGTTTGCACAAGCAGCTTCTGCTTTGTACAGAAGTTTGATGGCTGTGACAGGGTAAAGTTTTGGCAAGAGTCTGCAAACTCAGGGAGGAGTATCATATGTTTTTGATAAACTCTCACGCCCACTTAACCAACACTGACTCGACCAGCACGTTTAAGTTTTACTGGACTATTTGGCTGACACGTTTGACAAGCTCAATGACCTTTGCAAGGTAAGAACTAACATTTTCATTGCACAGGAAAAAGTAAAGATTTTCCCAAAAACAGTTGGTGGAGCATTTGTCACAGCTTTCCATGCAATTCAGAGTATATTTTCTCAAAAGTGAGGCAAAAGAATTGCATGAATTTGCCTGGGTTCGAAATCCGTTTTCAGAGAACTTTGTAGCAAAGGTCAAGATTTCTGTGAGTCTAAAAGAAAATTTAATTGTGTGACGGAGTGTCCCGACCCGTTTGTGTTTATTAGTGTTTTATGTTGTATGTAGTGTGTTAATGTTGGTGTTTATGTATAAAATACACAGGATATAAATATGGGTTAGGAGCACAAGTGTTATAAAGTGTAACTTGTATTTAGACACGAGGATGGCACAACTCACACCACGTGCATGTTTAAGTGGGTATTGATATGTGAGCACGGGAGTACACAGATTAGTTCACGTGCTGGGATTCAAGTGAATAATCAATTGGTAATTGAATCCCAGCACAATTGTATACATAGATGCACGAAGCACTCACTCGTGGTTTTGTGTTTGGGAAGTGGAGAACGGATGAGAGAGAGGAGAATTAATTTAAAATAATATAGCAATTGCTTCAGCGGTACTTGTTGTTGGGTTAGTCCACATCCGTTTTGTCTATCTGTTTGTTTGGCCAACGCGCAAGTGTTGTGTGTTTTGTTTAAATCTTTTGTTTGTTTTATCATTTAAAAAAATACTGAGCTCCGCGGCTCAGTTTCATCCGCCAGTCATTGCTTGGGGTCTGTGTTCTTCCGGGTCTGAAGTCACCGCTACAGTCATCCTGATCACAGGTTGATATTGCTGTGACTGTTTTGAGAGAATTTCAAAGTTATGCTTGTTGATCAGTTCTGGCTCTCAATTCGAAAAGAGTTCACTGAAGTGTCACAAACAGCTGTCGAAATACTTGTTCAGTTTGCCTCAAGATATTTGTATGAAACTATGTTTTCTTGGCTTATTTACATCAAGAACAAGTATAGAAATCTCTTGAATGTAGAGACAGATCTGAAGTTGCAACTCTTAGAAACCAAGCTAATTTACCACAAACTGTGTGCTAGCAAGCAGGCTCATCCTGTATTTTTTAGCTAATATATTGTGTGGAGAGAGAGAGAGAGAGAGAGAGAGAGAGAGAGAGAGAGAGAGAGAGAGAGAGAGAGAGAGAGAGAGAGAGAGCTGGCTCATTGAGCTAAATATATGCTCTACCTGGGTCAGGACCCTGTGTCATGAGGGTTGACCTGGGTGACAGATGTAAGTATACAATGCAAATATCAATGCCCCGGAAGCAGCTTGTTACAGACGCTTCCATCCAAGCTTCTGTGGATTGAACTGTTGGCCCAAATGCTGATTGGAGCAAATGTTTCTTCACCCCTGCTGCAATCTGGCTCATGCTGTGTCTAAAGCAAAAAAGAATATTCCTAAACAGAATAAAGAAACGTTCCTTGCCGAAGTTGTTATTTGGTCAGCTTTGAACGGTCTTCATGCAATTTCTCGCTCAACCCGGGTCAAAGCGTTTCAACCCACATCGTGTAGTGGGTCGCTGGGTCCCAGATTAACCTGGGTACGACACAGGTACGTTGTTTTGAGACCTGGGCAGCCAGAACCCGGGTTCTGACCCAAGTAGATGTGCCAGTGTGAAAGGGGCTTTATTTCATCATCAACCAATGGGTACTTTCAGTTTTTAGAAAATTATTAATGAATACAAGCTTTCTTGAAATAAAGGTTTGAGCTGGATATTTATGGTGATGTGGCTGTATATATGGTATAACAGGTAATGTCTTTGGCCACTAGAGGGCGGGCATTGGTTAGTAATTTGAGGATAGTTTAAGGAAATAACCATAGATTTCCAAACTTCAAACATTTGAAGACACTGAAGATGTTTTTAGCTGAAATGTTTGTCATTGAATTTATGTTCTTTTAATATTTCTACAAAAACAAACATTTAAAATGTATATAGAATGACGATATAGAGCATTAACAGTATAAAGGCAGGTAAATAAACATCACATACATAATTCTTATTAGCAGTTACTATCATCTTCCAGGTACTGTAGCAATCTGATAAATCCTGTTTAAGTTAACAGAAGAGAATACATTGAAAAGAAAGAAAAAAATGTTTATATTAGCTTGGCTGGCCTACAAAAAAGATACTGTTTGTTTTGTGAAGCCTGTGTTACACTTCATCAATATTGGCCATGTTGTTTTATATTGAATAATTAAAACTAGAAATATATCAGGTAATGGTAGATACACTGATATACATTTTTTAAAATAAAATATCAGCATGATTTATGTTTTTTTTTTTTTATTGTGGAAAACATAATACTGTAAAAATGAAACTATTGCACTCAAAATGCATTATTTTTTATTTGCGTGACACAATGATCCAACAGAAAATTGAGAGAAGGGAGCTCATGTGCTTTTAAGAGCTGAATGTCATGCATGCCGTTTCTTTATGAGACTGTGCTGTGATGTAAACAGCTTTTCACACCTTCTGATCTCATTGTTAAATGTGTCTTTTTAATGGCAGACACCAGATGGTCTTTCTAGCAAGCGTATTGGGAATGTTTACCATCCCTTTATTGTGTGTGAAAATATCATTCAAAGGTTATATCACCAGTCCTAAGATGGAAGACGTCATTCCTGCGCTTGTAAAGGTTTTGATTACATTTGCCTGGCTGATAGTGAATTATTTCTTTCAATATGGGAGTTCACATTTAAGCGTATTCATGGCAACGTAAAAATCATTTTTGGAGTCATGTTAATTTGAATTACTTGTACATACAATTTGACACATTGATATTATATGAAGAAGCAATATTTTCTGTGTTTGGATTGTCAAATAAAATTTCCTGTGCATTGAGGCCCCTTTGTCTTATACAGTGTCCCTTATTAAATCTACTGGATTATGCCTCTAAAATTAGAAAATATAAATTGATTTGGTTGACAACTCTGCAAGATAGGAGCTTTTTACCACTCAGTACTGAAGCAATAATTGAGTTAAAGCACCTGCCCCTTTAAATGTTAGTATAGTATCAGATTACAGAGTGCCCTGGTTGCTGCAAAGCTTTACCCATTATGTTATGTTTAGTTTTATGTAACTTCCTGTGATTAGGGCTATTTCTGTGCTCCTGCTTAGCAGTACTCTGCTTTGTGCCACAGATGATTATTCTGTGTCGGCATTTTACACATAGTAAAATACACGTCAAGCAGGCTGAATACAAAATAAAGGACAATATGTGCCAGCTATGTGAGGAAGGAGAAGATAGGGCTAGTTTCTAGTGCCAGGTGATCCTGCGCTCAGATTCTTTTGCAGTGAGCACTGTGATTGCTGAGCCCCAATAAAAAGGAAAGAATTGTTCCTGCAGTAATGCACAGATCTGTTTTAAATTAGACATCTGTATCCATAATTTAATTTAGATTTACATTTTAAATGTTGCTTAGTCAAAAAAAAAAAACGTTTTTGTTTTAGAAGAAAAGTACAATGCAGTGCAGTTGGTTACTACGTGCAACGGGCAACAATACGGCCTTCATGAACTGTGATTCCCATACCTGCACTACTAACAGTTGAAGTCCGGGAAGGCCGAAATGTTTAAAATGGTGCTTAGCTGTGTTTATGATGATTATTAGCTAGCAGTGGAAAGTTGACTTAAGATGGCGACAGAGTAACAATATACGCAGCCTCAGTAGAAAAAAAAATTAACCGTAGATTAGTGCGCTCGTTTAATTATGTGCATTTACGTTTGGTTGCCCACTTGTCAAATGTTATATACAGACACTGTATGGACAGAGTTAATATATTAATTATCAAATGGGAAAGAAAACCCAACCCCACTGCACGCCGTGAGACTGACATTGGCCATGCAGTTGGTGCTCCTCAGAACCGCTCCTCATGTCAGACTCATAGCCCTTGCCTAATGGAGCCGAAATGGAAGTGGAAATAACATCGGTTCAACATCAAACAGGATGCAGTTCTTACGCGATTTTAAATCGCAATCTTCCTAAAAGTTTAAATGGTGCTAGCGCAACTTTCAGCCGCAAACAAAAAGAAAAGTAAGCATTCGACAATGGAGACATCATCTTTTTAAGGCTAGAAAGGCTGTCCAATGGAATGGAAGAATTATTAAAAATGTCAGAGAATGCTGATGTAATCAGAAAGGCAGCCGATACTGCTGCTCAAGATTGAAGGCAGCTTTTAAGTCAAGTCCAAATTATGTTAAGAAATCACTAGCTACTTATTGGATAGTCTGTAAAGGATAAGAGAAACACGAAGGATTGAGATTGCTGCATCTTGGCAAACAAGGTAACATCTAGCAAACTTTCACACCCGCGCTTCAGCCACAGGGACATATTTTCCGTTTTCTGTCAGAAAGTTTACAAAGCTTACTAGCAACTTTCAACACGCAGCTCAGCCACAGCATTACAGCAACCTCCAACTTGCAGCTCATCCAGAGAGCATTAGCAGCAACATCCAACATGCAGCTCACCCAGAGAGCATTAGCAGCAACATCCAACATGCAGCTCACCCAGAGAGCATTAGCAGCAACATCCAACATGCAGCTCACCCAGAGAGCATTAGCAGCAACATCCAACATGCAGCTCACCCAGAGAGCATTAGCAGCAACATCCAACATGCAGCTCACCCAGACAGCATTAGCAGCAACCTCCAACATGCAGCTCACCCAGAGAGCATTAGCAGCAACATCCAACATGCAGCTCACCCAGAGAGCATTAGCAGCAACATCCAACATGCAGCTCACCCAGAGAGCATTAGCAGCAACATCCAACATGCAGCTCACCCAGAGAGCATTAGCAGCAACATCCAACATGCAGCTCACCCAGAGAGCATTAGCAGCAACATCCAACATGCAGCTCACCCAGAGAGCATTAGCAGCAACATCCAACATGCAGCTCACCCAGAGAGCATTAGCAGCAACATCCAACATGCAGCTCACCCAGAGAGCATTAGCAGCAACATCCAACATGCAGCTCACCCAGAGAGCATTAGCAGCAACATCCAACATGCAGCTCACCCAGAGAGCAACATCCAACATGCAGCTCACCCAGCATTAGCAGCAACATCCAACATGCAGCTCACCCAGCATTAGCAGCATTAGCAGCAACATCCAACATGCAGCTCACCCAGAGAGCATTAGCAGCAACATCCAACATGCAGCTCACCCAGAGAGCATTAGCAGCAACATCCAACATGCAGCTCACCCAGAGAGCATTAGCAGCAACATCCAACATGCAGCTCACCCAGAGAGCATTAGCAGCAACATCCAACATGCAGCTCACCCCAGCATTAGCAGCAACATCCAACATGCAGCTCACCCAGACAGCATTAGCAGCAACATCCAACATGCAGCTCACCCAGACAGCATTAGCAGCAACATCCAACATGCAGCTCACCCAGAGAGCATTAGCAGCAACATCCAACATGCAGCTCACCCAGACAGCATTAGCAGCAACATCCAACATGCAGCTCACCCAGACAGCATTAGCAGCAACATCCAACATTTTGTGGAAAAGTCAAGAAAGGAAGGACAAGTTGCATACTTCATGGAAGCCGAAGCATTCTCTGATGGAAAACGTCTCAAACTGTTGGAGGATAATTAAACTTTATTGCAGTGTTTGCGGGTGATACCCTCATACAGTACTGTACTGTAGTTCATGTAATTGCGTTTGGAGTCAGGATGTTTTCTTTTTCTCATGTGATAATGTTGGTTATTAATAATGTGTTTATGTAGGAGATGTATAACCATATGTATATATATATATATATATATATATATATATATATATATATATATATATATATATATATATATATATATATATATATATATATATATATATATATACTTATATTCACCCGTGAAAGAAACCGTGAAGACCGTGATATTTGTTTTCCGCATTATAATGAGTATGGCTACTGTAATGGAATTATGGCGCAAGTGGGAGTCACAACCCTACTGTGTTATAACCAATTTCGCACTATAACGAGGCACATCGTAATGGATGAGCATTATGTGTGTGTGTGTGTGTGTGTGTGTATATACGACATCGATACGGCATTTACGACACGGCGAGACCTGAGCCATGGGTCATGTGCGCATGCTCGGTGTCCGGACCGCAGTACCTGCCGTGTCTTCCTGACTCAGTCTAGATGGTTTTTTATGCATGTAACTGTTTTTGTTTTTTTTTAGAATTTATTTGCCTTTATCAATGACTGATAAGAGCAATGGACTCAAAACAAAACCTAAGCTGTGATCTCTGTCACATGACGAGGGGCTTAAGTTCAGGCGATCGTATTTCCTGCTAGGAGTGCCAGATACACACACTGAATACGTCATTGGAAAGCCCCGAGTCTGTACTTTTAAACAAGCCAGGTAAGTGTCTGTGTAATATGCGGGTAATCACCAGGCTGATTGTAAAGAGTTAAATAAATATTTACTTGAGTACAGTATACTGAGTCATTTTTGTAAAACTATATTAGCTGGGCGAAGAGTCAGGAACGTAACCCCAATTTATAACATTGTTCTAATGGGAAAATGTGCTTCGACTTACAACGCGACTTTCAGTAACCAATTGTGTCATAAGTGATATATATACATAAGGTGGCTCTCCAAAGTATTCACCCCCTTGAGTCAACATTTGGTAGAGGCACCTTTGGCAACAATTACAGCCATGAGTCTATTTGGATACGTCTCTACCAGTTTTGCACATCTGGACAATGCAATTTTTGCCCATTCTTCTTTGCAAAATTGCTCAAGCTCCGTCAAGTTGGATGGGACCTTTGGTGAACAGCAATTGTCAACTCTTTCCACATATTCTCAATTGGTTGAGGTCCGGGCTTTGACTGGGCCCCTCCAGGACATTGACCTTTTTGTTTTAAGCCACTTCAGTGTGGCTTTGGCTGTATGTTGGGGGTCATTGTCCTGCTGGAAGATGAATCTTCTCCCGTCCCAGGTCTCTTGCAGACTTCAGCAGGTTTTCCTCCAGGATTTCTTTGTACTTTGCTGCATCCATTTTGCCCTCTATCTTCACAAGCTTTCCAGGCCCTGAAGCAGAGAGGCATCCCCATAGCATGATGCTGCCACCACCATGCTTCACGGTAGGAATGGTGTTCTCAGGATGATGTGCGGTGTTAGGCTTGCGCCAAACAAAGCGCTTAGCGTTGAGGCCAAAAAGCTCTATTTTGGTCTCATCAGACCATAGAATCTTCTTCCACTTGGTCTCAGAGTCTCTCATATGCCTTCTGGCAAACTAGCTGAGATTTGATGTGAGTTTTTTTTCAACAATGGCCTTCTTTTTGCCACGCTCCCATAAAGGCCAGTTTTGTGAAGCATCCGGGCTATTGTTGCTGTATGCACAGTGTCTCCCAGCTCAGCCATGGAAGACTGTAACTCCTTTGGAGCTGCAGTAGGCCTCTTAGTGGCTTCCCTGATTAGTGGCTTTTTCTCCCAGATTCTCATTTTTGAGGACGGCCTGTTCTAGACAGATTCACAGTTGTGCCATATTCTCTCCATTTCTTAATAATGGACTTTACTGTGCTCCGGGGGATATTCAATGCCATGGAAATGTTCTTATATCCTACCCCTGATTGGTGCTTTTGAAGAACCTTATTCCGGATTTGCTTTGAATGTTCCTTCGTTTTCATGATGTAGTTTTTGTTAGGAAATGTACTAACCAACTGTGGGACCTCCCAGAGACAGGTGTATTTAACCTGAAATCATGTGAAACACCTTAATTGCACACATGTGGACTCCAATCAACTAAGTATGTGACTTCTAAAGACAATTGGTTGCACCAGAGCTTATTTAGGTGTGTCATAGCAAAGGGGGTGAATACTTATGCAATCAATTATTTTCTGTTTTATATTTGTAATTTAGAACAATTTGTAGATTTTATTTTTCTCTTTGACATTATGGACTTTTATGTGTTGATCAGTGGCAAAAACTCCTAATTAAATCCAATTTGGTTCCATGTTGTAATACAATAAAATGTGGAAAAGTCCAAGGGGGACGAATACTTTTGAGAGCCACTGTATATGTACACACACAGTGCCTATAGAAAGTCTACACCCCTTTGAACTTTTTTCACATTTTGTTGTGTCAGTTGTGTCAGATTTTTTTCCACTTATCTACACACCATACTCCACTATATAAAAAAATTATATATTAAAAATACAAAACTGAATGATCACAATTGGATAATTCTCCACCCCCAAGTTAATACTTGGTGGAAGCATCTTTGGCAGCAATTACAGCTGTGAGTCTGTTGGGATAGGGCTCTACCAACTTTGCACACCTAGATTTGACAATATTTGACCATTCTTCATTACAAAACTGTTCAAGCTCCGTCAAGTTCTTTGGGGAGTGTTGATAGACAGCAATCTTAAAGTCATGCCACAAATTTTCGATTGGATTAAGGTCAGGGCTCTGACTCGGCCACTCAAGGACATTTACCTTTTTGTTCCTTAGCCACTCCAGTGTAGCTTTGGCTGTGTACTTTGGGTCGTTGTCATGCTAAAAGGTGAACTTCATTCCCAGTTTCAGCTTTCTTGCAGAGGGCAGCAGGTATTCCTCAAGGACTTCTCTGTACTTTGCTCCATTCATTTTCCCTTCTATCCTGACAAGTGCCCCAGTCCTTGCCAATGAGAAACATCTCCATAACATGATGCTGCCACCACCATGCTTCACAGTAGGGATGTTGTTCTTTGGATGATGCGCTGTGTTGGGTTTGCGCCAAACATAATGTTTTGTATTGATGCCAAAAAGTTCAATTTTTGTTTCGTCACATGGCTACACAATCTCCTGAGTGTTTTTTTGCATGTTTCAAACTATATTCAAGGTGGACTTTCTTGAGTAATGGCTTCCTTCTTGCCACCCTACCATACAGGCCAGATTTGTGGTGCTTAGGATATTGTTGTCACAGGCACACTTTGACCAGTCTTGGCCATAAAAGCCTGTAGCTCTTGCAACGTTGCCATTGGCCTCTTGATAACCTCTCTGATCAGTCTCCTTCTTGCTCAGTCATCCCTTTTGGAGGGGTGGCCTGATCTAAGCAGGGTCTTGATGGTGCCATACACCTTCCACTTCTTAATAATCGTCTTGACGATGCTCCAAGGGATAATTTTTTTATACCCATCCCCAGATCTGTGCCTTTTAACAACTTTCTCCCGGAGTTCTTTTGAAAGAGCCTTGGTGCTCATGGTTGAGTCTTTGCTTTGAAATTCACTACCCAGACGAGGGAAGGGAACCTACAAGAACTGCTGAATTTATCCTGAAATCAGTGAATGACTACAATTTAACACATGTGGAGGCCACTTAACTTGATGTGTGATTTTGAAGGCAATTGGTTACACCTGATTTAGGATTGCTCTTACACGGGCGCTGGACACTTATCCAACCAAGCTATTTCAGTTTTTATTTTTAATTAATTTTCTACAAATTTCTAGAATATTTTTTTCACTTGGAAGTTGTGGGATAGGATGTGTAAATAAATGAAAAAAAAAACTATTTTAATGCATTTTAATTCCAGGCTATAATGCAACAAAATGTGAAAATTTTGAAAGGGTGTGCAGACTTTCTACAGGCACTGTAATTAGCTTAGTGAATGAAGCTAGCATTGGTTCTTTTTTGAGAACGGTGTGGCTTCCCCCTGCCACGCAGTAATTCTGGTCATTTACCGCCGTTTACTGAATGAGGTCCATAATGTGTTAGTGACATTGACATTGACCTAATATTTAGATTATGAGACTTTAAAAAAAAAAAAAAAAAAAAAAAAAAAAAAAAAAACAGTTCCCTTTTGATTTGTCTGTCGTAGTATTTGGTTTAGTAACACAGCAATATAGTGTTAGATTTTTCCGATAGCCCGTATAAAAACCATCTGTTGCCCTGTCACCTTGTTTCAGCCTCACATCCCTCATACAGATCTGTGCTGCTTGTTCAGAAGCCATTCAATAAGGTTATGCCATATTTGGCCCCAGAGAGGCTTTGTATTTGTTCACAGGAACTACCACTTGTTGTTAAAGGATACAATTCCACTTTATTAATACAAAATGAAACGGCTTAAGAGTGCTTAATGGACCTTTTCATTTGTTCGGTTCTAGTTTGAGAAATGTGGCATGTGCTTTCCCCTTTCAATAAATCCAGTTAATTATAAACATATGCCCCAGTGGCTCTCAGATAAACTACTACATTAATGAGGTTCATAGAGGTTGGATGAAAAATGTTTTTAGACTGCGTGTTCCATTTCTATTTTGAAACTCTTGTTGAGAAAATGTTGTAGCCATATTATAGCAATTCAAATTCAGCCTTGGATTATTCTGCCACTGTTCATTGCCATGCTTGTAGGGTTTTATTAGAATAGCATAAGCCAGGCTCTACAAACGTCAGCAAACAACCTGAACCATTCTTCAACCAGTCAAATAGAAAACCAAATTAGGCATTTAATGAAATGACCAGTCTCCAAATATATTAGTATATATTGACTCTGCTAGTTAAAAGTCTAGATCATATCTTTAAGAAGTGGTATAATAATATGGCAAAGGCTTATACTGTTCCCTGGTGAAATGCAGTTTTGTGACCCTAAAGGTGCAGAACATTAATTAATTATTTAAAATAAAGTAATTGTGTGGGTTTTTCGGGTTTTTTGTTACCACTGTGAATGTTTCGAAGGTAATTTTTGCAAAGCTAGTATTTCATTTTACTTTAACTGGTTTTTCATAAACATACCCTTCACTGGTAATATAAGCTTTTATGGAACACAAATGCAGTAATCTCTTAATTGTTACTTTAGAAATTGTTGTTCAAAAATTTAGGTTTATCAGCTGTCATTTCTTTCTTAATTCACTGACCATTGATCGTCAGGTACTATAGTAGACTGTTTGTTGTAGGAAAAAATCACATGTGCCTGTCAGGCATTTTCAACCTTTTTTTTTTGCATAGGCTGATTAGTCTCTCAGGCATTTGTGTTTTATCTCTGACATACAGTATATTATTACCATTGTACACTTGATGCCCGTGGTGCACACACACACACACACACACACACACACACACACACACACACACGCATCAGTCTAGCCTGTGGAGGCGCTACAGATGTGAGGATTCATGTCTTGGTATGAACAACAGAAGGATTCTATAAAATTAGTTCTCCTGAGGCAGTTACTTAGTGAAACCCAGTAAACATATTTTGTCTCGCTGAAACAAAAGACTACGATGGACTTTGTCAAGGTTCAAAAGAACTACTTGTGGCAGTGAATGGTTTAAAAAAGCTGTTACGAAAAAAACAAAAACACTTCTGTTGGTACTACGTTGTTGAAATGTAAGACAAGTTTAAATTACACAGCATGCTTGTTTATTTAGTTTTAAAGTAATTATTTTATAGAATTGAATTTTTTATTTGAAATCCCAGAAAACTAGCAACACTTAGCTGCCATTATTTAATATTAATGCGTGGAATAAATTAGCGATATTGCCTTGTGATATTTCTAGCTGCTAGACACACGACTTAGTGTACAGGGAAATTGTGAGCTCTGATGGGCTGAATAGCATAATCCCGTCATAAAATGTCTTATAATCTTGTAGCTTTGTAGTATTTATTTATTTATTTTTCAAGATTTTGCTAGGAGCATCACTGTCAAATGAACTCATTTTAAAACATTCTTCTGTCTTTATAATATATTGTATTGCATATATCTCCACTAAACGCTCATTTGGTTTACATTACTAGTTTCTGTATTTTATTCATGCATATTCTAGTTACATGCAATGACACCTGGTTCGTTACAGCGAAAAGACAATCAAAATGAACGATAAACTGTTGGAGTAATTTAATGAGATGAGATAGTGTATGCAGTATTCTGTCTTTGCTTTATCAAATTCGTTAAATTAATACGCAGTACAAAAAGCAAAAATCCCGAATTGAAGCTGAACTTTTATTCAAAATCAGTCTGACATGAATCATTCAAAGAGTACCGAATCATAATCCAACATGCAAGACTCCCAAACTGAGCTTTTATTCCAAATCAACCCTTCTTGAAAAGTTTGACATGAAAAATTAATCAGATCCTCAAGTATTTTTATTGTTGTTGTTGTTTTTTTCTTTAATCAATTTTGCTTTGTTGCATGGTTGCTGAACAAGCCAAAAATCAGAGGCTTTTTGACAACCTATATTCACGAAGGAGATATGCCTGCGTTAATCCTTTTTTCAAAATATCAATATGGTTTCCAGCTTTGTTGCAACTTGAAATGATTTTCATTTCAGAGGCATAGTTAGACAGTGCGCGCTTTTTATTTAGACAAAAGAGTTGACTTCACTGTGGAGGTGGTGTCCCGTGCGTACAGACCGGGATGTTGACAGTGTGTTGACTTCACTGTAGAGGTGGTGTCCCATGTGTACAGATCGGGATGTTGACAGTGTGTTGACTTCACTGTGGAGGTGGTGTCCCGTGCGTACAGACTGGGATGTTGACAGTGTGTTGACTTCACTGTTGAGGTGGTGTCCCGTGCGTACAGACCGGGATGTTGACAGTGTGTTGAGTTCAGTGTGAAGGTGGTGTCCCGTGCGTACAGACCGGGATGTTGACAGTGTGTTGACTTCACTGTTGAGGTGGTGTCCCGTGCGTACAGACCGGGATGTTGACAGTGTGTTGACTTCACTGTGGAGGTGGTGTCCCGTGCGTACAGACCGGGATGTTGACAGTGTGTTGAGTTCACTGTGGAGGTGGTGTCCCGTGCGTACAGACCGGGATGTTGACAGTGTGTTGAGTTCAGTGTGGAGGTGGTGTCCCGTGCGTACAGACCGGGATGTTGACAGTGTGTTGACTTCACTGTGGAGGTGGTGTCCCGTGCGTACAGACCGGGATGTTGACAGTGTGTTGAGTTCACTGTGGAGGTGGTGTCCCGTGCGTACAGACCGGGATGTTGACAGTGTGTTGAGTTCAGTGTGGAGGTGGTGTCCCATGCGTACAGACTGGGATGTTGACAGTGTGTTGACTTCACTGTGGAGGTGGTGTCCCGTGCGTACAGACCGGGATGTTGACAGTGTGTTGAGTTCAGTGTGAAGGTGGTGTCCCGTGCGTACAGACCTGGATGTTGACAGTGTGTTGACTTCACTGTTGAGGTGGTGTCCCGTGCATACAGAACGGGATGTTGACATTATATGATAGTTTTTAGTTTTTTATATTTAGGGCCTAGGAGCCAGGTTCGTTATAGCATGTATAAAGTATATTCAAGGTATGAACTCCTGTTCTTGTCATAGCCTCTTTTCAATTTTGTCTAAAAGTCACCTGTATCAATTTAAATATATGGTGCTATAAAATGTGTGTATGCTAAAACTCAGCAAGCAAAACTTACAGTTTCTGGATACCTGTAAAATAAAAGCCACCAACAGAAAAGGCCCACATTTTTACTGCAATTCCAATGCACATAATTTACTTTGAAACCAGTGGCCAAGTATGGGCTGATATTGAGTTATAAAACATTGTTATTACATTAGTATCAAGAATTTAAAAAATGATGGTATTGTATAACATTTACCTCTGTGTGCTGACATTTGAAAGAATTACTAAAGCCCCTTTCACACTGGCACTCCTAGCCAGGTTCTGGCTACACGGGTCGCAATAACCACTTACCCAGGTTGTAACCGGGTTGCCCTGGGTCGCAGCAACCTATCTCAGGTTGTGAGTCAACACGCTTTGACCCATGTCGAGCAAGACAAGATGCGTGATGGCCGTTTGTAAGCTGACAAACAGCCATGCCCGCATGAAGGTTTCACTTCTGCAAGGAAACTTCTATTGATTCTGTTTAGCTTCTTCCGAGGCATTTGTACGTGCATTGTGTATTTGCTTCTGTCACCCAGGTCGATCCTACTTCTTCAAAGGAACGTTCTCTGCCTTCATCAAAGATACTCGCTGCCAAACATTCTATGATGAATGTTTGGCATTCAGAGCATGAGTGAAGTACCCATTGCTATGGAAACTATCTGATACAATCTACCAAGCAGCATGCCTGTCTGCTTATTTAAAATACTGCCTCTCTGCTGGTCAACACCATTAGAGCTCTGCCTGTCCAAAAGAAATGTGAGTAAGAACAAGTACTTTGTTCTAGAAACTGCTGTTTCTCCACTCAAGTAATTGAGTGCAGCTTCTGAGATCCATCAGAATTGGGTACTCATGGTCTTGTATCTCCCAATGACTGCATCGGCTAAAGTGTCCTGCTCCTGCTTGCAAGATTGCGGACCTGTTTGAACTTCCCGTTGCTGACGTCACCACAACACACCCAGCTGCAACTAACTAATGAGATGGGACCCTGCTGACTGCATCACTGGGAACCTTGTCAGCTAACTGTTAAATATAAACTCTGCTTTTCATATTACTTCAATTGGCACATAGATTAAGCATTTGATTCCTTATCTAAATAATGTTTGTTGAAATGTATATTAATCCAAGTTGCATATTCTGAATTCAAAAGTTATCTGTAAAGTTCAGAATTATTTTCAAAACTCTCCTGCTCACCTACAATGCCCTTCATCACACAGGTCCTGAGTACCTCCTCAACCTGCTGACCCGCTATGTCCCTGCCTTCAAGCTGAGGACCTCCGACTCCCCAAGCAAAAGTGCACCACACTTGTAAAACGCTAGTTCAGTTTCATGGCTCTGACTCTTTGGAACTCTCTCCTAGCTTTGGTGCACGAAGCTCCCACCGTCGCTCGCTTTAAACCAACGCAGGAGCCACCTGTTCTGTCTTGCTTTCCATACTCTTTAAGCATGATATCTGCTATTAGGTGCTGTGTTGTTACTATGATGTATTATGCACTTTTCTCTGTATTTAATGTATTATGCTTTTTTTCTGTATTATGCATTTCTCTGTTTTTAAAATATTATGGATTTTCTTGTGTTGTTGCATCTTGTAAAAAGCATTTTGTGACAGTGGTCCACTATGGAAGGCGCTATATAAAATAAAGATTGATTGATTGATTGATTGATTTTATCTTTTACCACACACTGCACTAATTAATAATCCAGTTTAATATTGTATTGATGTTTCATTTTCACCAGGATTGATGGCTCTGAACTCAATGGATATTACTCTCTAGAGTCCATTGTGTATTCCTACTGAGATTATTTCCATTTCAGGGCACTAATCGGAATACACTTAAAACAAAATTAGTAGTTGTGATTAATTCCCTAGATAACTAAATTAAGTAAATATCCACTACAAACTGTAACCCCAACAATAAAAATAGTAAAATAAGCTTTTTTTTTACTTTTACAATAAAAGGTGTGCCTTAATTAGAAGTGTGACAAGAATTTAAAAGAAACCGCTGAATGATTAACTAATAACTTGTAGTGCTTGGCACACAGTATCGGCAAGCATCTTACACAGCTGCCTGGTTTGACATTCACAAGCATGCTGTTGGTTGTTTAATTAGGCTTTGGCTGTTTACACTTGTCACGGATCATCAGTAGCGTTGTGTTTTTGCTGTCACTAATTAGTTGACTAATGAAATAGTTAGTGCCTGCTAACTGATTGCACAGCTAAGTGTAATGGATGGTTTAGTTGTTGTCTTGAGCGATCTGTCTTTGCCTTCAGTGTTGGTTTGTATGGGCTTCCTCCAGCTGTTAGCCCTGTTATCAGGTCAGCTCCAAACGGCTGCACTACAGCTTACCATGTGTTTAGTGTCAATGGGTCCCCATCACTCAAATTGTTTCCTTACCTTTTTTTAAAAAAAAATGAATAGGGAGACGGTTGTGACAGTGATGAATCTTGACGATCTTGGCCACTAGCTTGTGTTAAGTCATGGTCACAATGGGCACTGTTATTGACTGATAACAAGGATAAATTGATAATTGGGTCAAGTTCAACATTACAATGAGGGTTGTTGTTAGGCTTTAGTGATTTACCAATTGCCATATAGTCTCCAACTGGCAGAAGATTGATAGGTCCACAGCAGGGAAGGTTTACACACTGAAGGTTTAAGTATTTCAATACTTTAATATTAGACTTGTAAACAGATTGTTTTTAACCTAATGTAGTAACAGATTTCATGTTTTCAAATGATAATACATTTTTGCTGCACATAGGATTGGAAATACATTAAATATGGAATTATTTTGTTTAGCTACAGATATTTTAAAGAACAAGTTGGAAACACAAACCTAAACATGTACTGAAGTGGGACTTCTTTTATATCTCTTTATACTTGTTTATTGGCTGAACTCATGAGACATTAACAATGCATTTTGTATTATTATTATTGTCTAGTGTTTTGTATATTTTTTACTAGAGCAGGTGCCATATTTGAGATGATTAAATACTGGACAGATGTATAGCTTTTGTTTTAGGTTATGTTAGAACATTCAATGCTTTCCTTTATTTTAAAAATGACAGTCATATTCTATGCTTATAGGTCAGCAAGCGTCTGTGTACATTTTCTTACTGCTGCATATTCTACTACCGCTAACCCTTGTTGTAACTTCACTATCTCTCTCTTCTTCTTTTTTTCTTTGTATCCACAGCAACCCCAAATCCCTACTGCAGCTGTGGGTCTCTCTCACATCAGAAGGTGCAAATGTCTCGAATTGCAGGATTTGTCTTGTTGTCATGTGGTAATGACAGTGATAATTGTAGTAGGTCAATAATGACGGTGTAAAATTGGACAGATTAAATGTAGTTAGTTTCATTTTACCAAAAGTGTTTGGGTTATAGATTTTCTGTTAATAAGATTTAGTGATATTCGGCATACACCTCTTTACCAAACACACTGTATAACAATTACTGTATATACAGCATTAAATGCAGTGTATATTTGATTTAAACACTGGCTAGTTTGCACCAGTAATCCCAAGGGGAGTGTTGATGGGTCACATGTATTTGCACAGAGGGCTTAATTTCTCTAATCCATACTTTAATATATATCTAAATATTTTGCTGTATTTATATGTAGATTTTTATAAACTCACACAGGATAGATTTTGAGATTGAAATTGCAAACTTCGTTCATGTTTTTTTGTTTTTTTTCTTAAAGCACAGGTTCATAGTTTTTATTGAAATATGTACCTGAGCTTGGAGTTGAATTATGTTCCTTTCTATACTGTGATGTTTGTTCTTTCAATGAAAGCTTGTGACACATACAGTGACTGGTGAACAACTTGATTGGTTTGGATGCTTTTACTAATTGAAATGAGTTGCACATTTTCTTCAGATGAATTTCACTGATCTGATTAATGCTAATTATGGACTGCCTTACCTAGAGTAACATTGGATAGTCCAAGATTAGTACTAAACAGAGTCTGTGAACCTGGCTTTAAGCTGGTACCCCTGACACACAGTAGGCATGCATTGGTGTTAAACAAACACTTGGTGAGTCACAGAGTCTAAAGCTTGAACCAGTCTTCCTGCCTATTACTCTAATGTCTTAAACCCTGTTCACAATACCCACCGCATATTCAGGTCTGCAACCCTGTTCACATTTGTGGTTTAAGGCGCCTTTGGGCCTTCATATATGTGACTAAGTAGCAGGCCTAAAATGTGGTAACTTTATTTTTTATGGAACAATAGCCTGCATTGAGAATATAAGAGCTACAATGGCCGATCAAGAACAAGGTAGTAATTATGTGGAATGTTTTAAGGAATTGTTAACTTTACTCCTGACGAGGAGGTGAATTTACAAATAGAAGGGATGGTGAGTGATGATGTCATTTATGGGCAAATCGCCATTGCAGTGAAAATGATCTGTTGACTGACAGGCTTAAAAGTTGTACTCGCATGATCTCTTTGGCTGTATGATAGGGTTATGATTGTATCATACCAGCGTAGATTGCGCGGTTTTGTGCTGTGTGAATGGGTATGATGAAGAGTTTTTTGACGGCTCAGTAGCACCATTTGTGTGTGAAAGGGGCTTTAGTTTTCTAACTTTACAATCAAAACTGCATTTTCTTTGTGTCCTTTTTTAACTCCAATTGTATCATTTTTTATTATATCTTTTAATTGTTCTCTTTTTACAAACAGGCTTTCTCTAATTTTACAGTTAAAACCACATTTTTGGTCTCTTATAATTTCAGTTTTGTTAAATTTTGTATTATACTTCATTTAATGGGGTTCAATTTTTCTTTTTTTTTATTGTGTGAAGCACTTTGGGATCCTTGTGATGAAAGGTGCTATAGAAATGTGCATTGTTAAATGACTAGAAATAGTGTATTTTGCTTTATTAAAAACTGGTTAAATGCTTGTCCTTAATCTGTTCTCTTAAATTCAGATATAATAGGCTGTATGATGCTAATATTTTTGTCTGCTTCTGTAAGTAAGAAAGATGATGCATCTTTGCAACAATAACTGCTTTCTATAGAACTTGATAATAGATGATAACATCACTCTCATTTCAACTCATGGATCCATGCACTCTGAAAATGGGAAGTTTCTGTCTACCAGGTAAGCTTGTTTTTTATTGGATAGAAAAGGGTAGCTTGGAACATTACTCTGGGTTTAATCTATGCTTCCAGTACTTTGCTCAATTGAGAAGGTGCTTTTGTGTGGTGGCCTGTTGTTCACTGGAATGTGGACTGGGATCAAGAGATTTTGTTCACAAAGCTGTCCTAACAGCAATACAGGAATCTGTGATGCATTCGACTGGTGGGACCAGAGTAAGGATGGATATGGAAAACAGCAGATAAATGAATCCTGTTTTAAATACCATTATACACAGCTGGAACAATTACTATATTCACACATTGTTTTGAGATTCAGCTTTTATTAGGGAGCTCCCCTAAATCCCTTGTTTAGAAAGATACAGGGTATTGATGTTTGAGAGGATAGCTGTCTGCCACGTGGGTGAGTGCATTCGCTGCTGAGTGGCAGGCAGGAGATGGAGATGGAGATGGAGGTTGAGGTTGATACCCCCCGCAGGCAAACAGAATTTATTTACATATCAACACACTGAACAGCTCATGTGACACGACCAGCAATGGTTGCGCACGGAGCACATACAACACAGTGTATAAAAACTTTGGTGGGATCTGCAATCTCTGAACTAATCTTCTTTGCTCAATAATAAACCACCATTGCTGAAGAGCTTGATCATGGCAGATAAACAGTTAGACCAGATATGTGACAGGCAGATACACCATAGATTACTGTATATAATATAAGTTACTACACTGTTTTAATGCTTAGCAGGAAAATCAGCTTTGCTAAAGATAAATTAAACAGTCTAGTAGCGAATATACTTTTCATGTTGAATGGTCATTTAAGTTAACATAACAGTTCCCTAATATTTCAACATGGTGCTATAATTGTTGATGGTAAAGTTTATTGTGAGAGAAGAACTGCTAAGGTTCTATGGAACTTTGCTTGATTTAGAACAGATTTTATATTATGCTTCTGAAATCAAGTTCCATCTCATCTGCTTTCCATGTTTACAGCTTTAGATACAGACAAAGAAATTGATGGTATTTAAGGGAGAAAGTAATTACAAATCTTTTTTTATTAGTGGAAAGCTCAAGAGAGGCAAACACCAGTAAAATACAGGCATATTTTGGTTGGTTTAGATAAAAGAAAATTAAATCACAACACAAAAGAAAAATGCAAAGCCTTTTTATCAAAATAATTGTGAAATATTGCTGTTCTGTTTAAATATTCTGTCCTCTAGTGTTGGTTAATACATAATGAAATGGAATAAATATCTCTCTGCAATGCAAATGAGATTGTAATAAACACAACCAAAGGGGCACCACTTGAACTGAATGTCATTGGCAGACATTCGGAGCGCCTTTTTACAAAAGCCAATACATTTCCATTGTAATTCTATGTTGAAAAGGGATGAACAGGGGCTAAATTAACATGTATTTCCAAAGATGATACTTGTATTGGAAAGCAGTAACCAAGCAGTTCAGGCTATGAAATACTGTTTTGCATCCCAGCAATGCAATCAACAGTGTGCTACCAGTGGAGAAGGTTCCTTAGGGGCTAATCTGAGCACATCAGTCCAATACCCAACTGAAAAATGTAAAACAAGAAGGTAGCACATCTTTATTAAAATATTCTGGCGAATATCAACCTTCATGTAACTAAACACAATGAATAATAATAATCTTTATATAGCACCTTTCACAGTGGACCACCATCACAGAGCACTTTACAAGATACGAGACTAGGGTGTGTTAACTATGCATCAGCTGCACAGCCACTTACAACAACACCTCACCTGAAAGACGGAGCACAAGGAGGTTAAGTGACTTGCTCAGGGTCACACAATGAGTCAGTGGCTGAGCTGGGATTTGAACTGGGGACCCCTGGTTACAAGGCCATTTCTTTAACCATTGAATAGGGCCTGTTTGTACATGGATGTTACAATTGTTCAGTCATTACAAACCTATCTAGTCATGTAAATTGAAGGTAAATTTCACCACTGGTGGTAAATGATTAGAAATTAATAATTATTAATTATTAAATTATTACTTGTATTAACTAACTGCAGATCTAGCAGCTTTTGGTACGTTTGCTTCATTAAAATATTTCATTTATGGTACAGAAAGGAAGAGAGAAAGAAAGACGTTCACAGCATATACCTTCTAAAAGATACTGCTTGGGTGTTTTTGTTGGTATTTACAAATATCTTAATGAAGAAAAATTGGCACCTCCTATATTTCACTTTTTCCTTAAAATAAGAAGAGACTATTTAGGACCCTAATAAATGACCAGCTAGATGTTTGTCTATCTGCAGTGAAAGCACACAGCATGATGGCAGGGTTGAGGCACCAGGGGACCACCACTGGCTTCCAGATATCTAATTAACCCCTGCAGTCCGTTGTTAAAAACATTACCTCTAGCACTTTGTTCCCTCCCTGCAGCCACTGCTTTAATGATAAGGACTTTGTACACAGTGTGCATTCCTCCCAAAGGTACAAAGACATTCATTCAAGTCAAGCCAATGTTAGTTCACCTACATACCACTTTATAAGGCGGCCCTTTATACTGTGGAACAGGTTACAAGGCAGTACGCTCATGGCTCCCATTTGCCCCATAATTCCATTACTCCAACACTAATATTCTCATTATAAGGCAGAACACAAATAGCAGGGTCTCTTAACTATGGCTACTGACGACAGCATTATAAAGGGGGGGCACTATAACATTCATTCGGATTCTGGCTACACTGAACCATCAGTTGAAATTTGAAAGTCCTACTAATTGTACTTTTTAATTGCTGTAGCGTCGTATACAAATCATATGTCACCTGTTTACTAGTTTTCAAATGCTGGTGTCTGTTTTGGCAATTCATAAACAGGTTAAGTTTGGTAAAATGAATTCTAAAGCTTGACAGACCATTACTGCTGCCACTGCTATAATGACAAGTTCAATTCGAAAGAGTGCAGTTACAAGAACTACTCCAGTGCCACAAAGTAGAATCCAGTCATTGGCAGACTGGCCTGATTGCTTCAGTTCTGTACAATATAGTTTTCAGCAATGCATTAGTGTATGCTTCTACAGTATGCTTCCATTATTCTGTTATATCATGCAATAATCTTGACAGCTTTGTTATTTACTGTACCAGTGAAGTCATTCAGAAAAACATATCCTTTTTGTTAATACAATTAGAGCAACTACCCAGATTGGATTAGCTTGTTTTGTACTTTCCAGCCCTGTCCATTGAGTGAAAGGCAGGAATTTATTTGTCAGCAGTTATTGATTTCTTGATTGCTGTATGCTCTGGAAACAGCAGTTAAGTCGTTGTAATCTGCTATTATTTCACTGTCAGTTCATTGATTAAAAAATTATTTCTTCTAATCATTCAGCCCTTACCAGCAGGGAATGCAGAGGAGTGAAACATGGTTCTCTTTTATCAGAAACTGTCCTAGTTAGTTAGCAGGCGGTGACATCTGAAACTTGCCTGTGCTAAATAAAAAGCGCTTTGTGATGGTGGTCCAATATGAAATAAAGATTAATTGATTGATACAGTACATTTCCAACACACCCCTCCAGATTCAAGTCTGCACATGCAGTTTACTGTTGTAGGGATCTCGGTTCCTGCAGGCAAGCGCATCACACAGGGTGAGGCAATCCACACACAAGCGGAGGGCAGGCGCAAACCCGGGACCTCTTGCACTGATACTGCTGTACAAAAGAGCCGGCTCCTTTGCAAGGAGCGTATACTGGGCTTATGTCTCTGTATGTGATTACGTAGCCTACCAGCCCTGCTGCTGCCTTCTCCAGTGCATGCTACACTCTCCCCTGCCAGCCTCAAGTGCGCCCCGGACTTGCACACTAGGCTACAGTCTGACGAGTGCGTGCCGGGATACCTGCGTCCACTTCTGACACCAATGTAGCAATATAGGTTCCCGCAGGGAGGAGAATCACACAGGGCAAGGCAATCCACACACAGATGGAGGGTGGGCACGAACCCAGGACCTCTCACACTAAAGCATAGCGCCGATACAGAGCTGTCGGTCAGCCCAGATCAAAGGTAGACTAAGCAGTATCCTCAAACGTCTTCACTCTGATGATGAAGACTGTCAGGAAACTTATATCTGGCTTCATGAACACTGTCCTCATGCTGAGGGTATGATGTTATTATTTGTACATGCTTTATTATTCATATCACTCCCACTGTATAATTGCTACTTCATGAATTCAAATGAAATCTTTCATCTGTATATCTGCGTCTCGGTTTATTTTGTTTGTGTGTGGGGGCGGGAGTAGTGTGCTGATGAAAAGGATGATTGAATTAATTTACTAATTCTTACCTTGGAAAAAGATGATGGGTGGGTCTTGATTAACCTTATTAAATGCACTAATTAGGGGGTTATTTAATTATCAGGGAAGTAGCATGATTACCAGAGAATGCTAATGAATACTGAACACTAAAATACTTAGAGAAGCTGGAACAGTTCTAATTTTGGAAAATTTGGCAGTTTTGCTTGCTTTAGTCATTCCCACAAAAAAAAATTCCGGGGATAGACATGTGCCACTCCCCGAAACACAACTCTGTCATGCACCTGCCAGTATATTGTCATACCCAGTGAATAACATTGTACATGTTTTACTGAAATTACGAAAATAATATTTAATACAACAAATTTCTGCTTCTGTTACATTCTTCTCCTAGCCCATGTTTATCAGCACATACTTATTATAAATATCTTCTCTGTTTTTTTTACATGTTGGGGCTAGCAATTTAGTATCTTTTGTTCCTTTCCCTGTTGGATGTTTCTTGGATAGGGCTATTGGATAATATATAACAGTACCCATCAAGAAAGAAGAGGGTAATAAAACTGATTATTACAAAAGTAAAGCCTGTTTGTGTAATACAAAAGCAGGAAGGGAGTAATACATTATATTGTTGCATTGGTGTTCTTCCAGTTTGGCAGGGATAGCATTAATAATATCCCTTCCAGATACAGGTGCAGACTATGGCTGGGACTTAATTGTTTAAATAATGATCAATTAAGCCCAGCCACAGATGTATATAAGGAGCAGTTTCTCCACTAGTGGGAGACAAACCCTGGGAAAGAAGCAGAGCAGAGCAGGGCAGGGTAGGGTAGGGTAGGGCAGAGCAGGGTAGGGTAGGGTAGAGCAGAGCAGAGCAGGGTACAGCAGAGCACAACGCTTGACAACCTATGTTCACGACAGAGATATGCCTGCATTACTGCCTTTTTCAAGCAATCTATATAGTTTCGAGCTTTGTTGCAACATGAAATGATTTTTGTTTCGGAGGCAGATTTTTTTAAGAAAAAAGAAGTGGCATCCAGTGCGTACAGACCGGGATGTTGACAGTGTGTGTTTATATTATTATTATTATTAATTTTTTTTTTTTATTTGGGGTGCAGGGACCAGGTTTGTTATAATGAACGGCATCATAGCAAGGGTGTACTGTATCACTCAAAACTGCATGTATGCAAGCACTTATTTTCTCAGTATTTGGATAATGACATCACTATTAAAATGATTTGTTTGATAGATAAGGTTTTAAAACTAAGTATAGTGTCTACAACAGATATTCTGACATTGCTACATTTCTTATTTTTGTTTGTATTGAATTGGAATGTTGCAAAGAAAAAGCTACTTATATGCACTGTACAAAACCACACAGGTCCTGAAAATTTAGAAACTCTGGTATTCAAAATGAATAATATCTTATTCAGAAAAAAAAAAAAAACCTGTATAACTAAAGTTTTGTAATTAAATAAACAACATATAATAATGTCCTCCTATCTTTTTTTTTCTTCAGGTCGAAAAACTTTGGTGCAGGGGGCAAGTGCCAGTGACTCATCATTTTTCATGGCAGGCCAGGTCCCTGGTAGCACAGCCCGCCAGTGACTCATCATTTTTCATGGCAGGCCAGGTCCCTGGTAGCACAGCCCGCCAGTGACTCATCATTTTTCATGGCAGGCCAGGTCCCTGGTAGCACAGCCCGCCAGTGACTCATCATTTTTCATGGCAGGCCAGGTCCCTGATAGCACAGCCCGCTTGATAACTGCAGTTACTTGCTATTTAGGTGGTGGAGGCAGTAGGGTGGGATCTTGCTTTCAAGCCACTTCCAAACAATCAAACAGCATTTTACAAAAACAGACAATTGTGTAACTGTGTCCCCATCCCTCCTATCCAATTTAATTATGTTGCATTGAAACCATTTATTTTGAAATACCCCAAATAGCTCTGCAATGCTCAGAAAGACCAGGGAGTGCTTTCCTTTTATAACCAGCAGAGCACATGTACTTCTTCCAAGGTAGATTCTTCAGTAAATTCTCTTACGTTCCTTGTTGCTAGACGACACTGTCTGCCTAACAGCATCAGAGCAATGTGTGAGTTAAACAGTATTAGAACGAATTTCATTTTACTGATAATGTTTCTGAACATTACAAGTGTGTGCATATATGTGTGCATATTATCCTTTTCACCCGTGAAAGAAAAAAAAAGAAAAAAAAAGAACACATTGATCTTGTGTGTGTGTGTATAAACACACACTCACCCTTTCATAACCCTTAAATAGTGGGGAATAATCACCCCTCGTTACAAGAATGTGCTACACGATAAACAAAAGGCGCATATATAATCAGTATGGCATTACCTAATAATGGTTCACCCTCAGTGTTGGATGACACAATATTTGGTTAAGGCTGATATTGCTAACGTGTAACATTACCTACTTGTAATTGTGTGTGTGTGTGTGTGTGTGTGTGTGTGTGTGTGTGTGTGTGTGTATAATATATACTGTATACCTGTGAGCTAACTGTGAAAACCAGAGCAACAGAGCACTGGAACCCCTGGCCTTCGTATCTCTGTTCACTGAAACTGTCTGAGGGAAGTGCTCTATTAGGATATGTACAGGTTTTAACAGCCTGTTATTATATATGTATATAAAAAGCTTAAGCCCTAATAACCCCAAAACAGATGTGCTATAGTGTGTAAACATGTTTAAGCAGTGGTCTAATCTGTGGACAGTGGAGAAGCTGGTCATCAGGCTTTTCAATTCTGATTAAAGATGGATTCTTCACTGGCTCTTGCTACAGCTCTCAATTAAGCCACTTTAAATGTAATTACTGAAGCTGGCTGAACATCAATAACAGCCATTACAATAAATGATTGACCACACACTGTTCTAGGATTGTTTTATGAACAAACAATGACAAAATAAAATTAAACAAAACACAGGCAGGTGCAAATATATATATATATATATATATATATATATATATATATATATATATATATATATATATATATATATATATATACTGTCTAATGAGAGTTCCACGAGGTAACTGGCTTGTTGTTTTTTCAGCTTTCAAGAAAACGTGGCGCCTGGCCATACATCATGATCACTTTATTGATTTCAAAAATGAAGTGCACCGGATCATGGCAGCCAGGCAGGTAGGGTCTGTTTACTGAACTGACATTTCCTTTCTCAGAACAGACCATGCGTGCATGTCTGCAGTCACAAAACAGAAGGATCAGGAAACGCTGTGTAAAGCACAGGACAAAACAGAGACATCTGCACCCAAGTAGTGCTTGCTGTTGTAAATGCATAGATGAAAGGTGTTCTTGATAGGACTTCAAGGAGCATACTTCAGAAACGGCAATGATACTGTTTATATACAGTATATTACTGGCAACCCAGCTGCCAGTTTTTTTACCATAAAAACAATAGCATTTATTTTTTTACAGTGTAGCGCTTGGTGGAATGCTACTCCTTGTGAAGTGACTTTACTTTAACACGCCACACATGTACACATTATTCAGTTTTGCTGTTAGTGCCAGAGACAGAGTGATAACGTAAAGCATCATTTTCTTTGCTTCCAGGATCCAGGATCCTTTTCAATTAAAGAAATATTTTCAACAGGTAGTGGAGGAAGAACGATCTGAAGATCCAAAGGAAACCCTGAAGATGAAATTTGAGGCGTGCAATTACAGAAACCCTGTGGAGAGATATATGTTAAATTACCTGAAGTACAACAGGTACCATCTGCCTATGTAGGCATGGGAAACCATTTAAGTGTATGTTTTAAAATGGGATAAAAACAGTCAAGTGTGTTGACAGCGACTGTAATTGTTCATAAAAAATAAAAATAAAAACTAAACTAAAAAAACAACCTGATTTACATTTTGTCTCTCAAATTGTCTGCAATTGTTATGGTTACTGCTTACAATAGTTTTGTGCCACTTCTTGAATTATGAAAAAATCTCATTATATAATATGGAATATTTTCAATTAATTCTGAACTATCATGAGTCAGGTAAATCAAATAAGTTATTGATATTTTGCTTCAGGGCGATTTTCAGTACAGTATCTGTTTTTTATACACTGTAAAGATTTTATCAAACATATATATTAAAAAAGCAGTACTTTTCAGCCTGTATTATTTCCCACATTAGCTCTAAACATGTTTTGAAAGCTAGTGCAATTGCTAACTTCCTCCTGTAGAGGGTGCAAGACCATTCTCTGTCTATCAGTGCTGCAGTATGCGTTGACTCTACCGTCACAGCGCTACTCGGTTTGTGTGTTTTCGGCAGTAGCCACAAGACAATGAAATGAGCGTTTTCGTTTTTAACTTCTGAAAGAATGAAGTCATTTCTGTTATTATGTTACTGTTTTAAATAACAAACTGGCGTGTTTTGTTTCATAGTTCTGTAAAACAGATTAACAAAATCATAACTGAAAAATGTTTTTAATAATTAAAATGTTATTTCTCTTCAGTTTTCTAAACTTTATTTTACACGTTTTAAGTAAGTTTACTTTAAAAAAAAAAAAAAAGCTGTTTTGCATTAGTTAATTTTTATAACTTTTGATAATATCTTTAGCACACCTACTTTCAGTTCGAACCCTTTATTTTTCATGATATGCGTGTGTATATGTAGATCATTTCCATATTATTTCGTAGAATGTTTTTAAGAATAAAAACCATATCATTGCTAACTGTTCGATTTATGGCCCACAATCACTATAATTGGCGATATTTGCAATGATGAAAGCTGCCTGGTTTCAAGCTGAGTGCCAGTTTGAAATAATATTAATTTATATATGTATATTTGTAATCATGGCTATACGGTCAGGCACGCAAACATAGTTAAATATACTCAAGGTGCCCTAAACCAAGATCAATTTAGAGCGTGTTTTTTAGTTAAAAAGCAAAACTAAAAAATAATCTATTAACCTGTCATAAAAACATGTAGGTAAAGGAAGAATTTGGTAAAAAAAAAAAAAAAAAAAAAAAAAAAAAAAGATTATTTCATAATTCCCTTAGCATTTTGACTGAAACCCCTTCTTTATTTTTGCATGGGCGGTATTGAATGGGCTCCCGCCCTGCTGTACTGTCCTGGATGAAAGCGGACGGAACGCAGTCTGGGAAAGAGACCCGCAGCTGTATGCTAATAGGAAGGAAATCCGTCTCCGGGTAAGCCGAGAGATGCAGGGCAGCACACGCCATTGAACAAACACACGCACACGCTCATCTTAACAAATACTGATAGCCCGCAATCGCAATGAAAACAAAAACCCTGTCAAATGCCATCAAATGCGCTTCTACCGGCTAGTGCTGCTGCATTTAAGAGACGGCAATTAACCTAATAATGATAACAACAAAACACAAAGATAAATTGGTGGTAAACACAAATCATTTAGGCTATCTGTGTCTATCCTATTCTGTGATTTGTTTGGCAATTAAAAATTGTGTAAAAGAGTGGCCTTTAGATTTCACTTACACATATTACAGGGTTTGCACATGCATTTCGGAAACATAAGCTAGCCTAGTTATGGACTAAAGATGCATTGAATTCATTTTTAATGTAAAACAAATCATTTTGCAAGCCTATCATCTGTATCCTATAGTATACAGATATATGATCTGGTTAGAGGGGGAACAAAGAAGTTATGGACAAAACTTTTATTAGAAAAGCTACTTAAAAATACCGCAAGCAAAGAGTTTGCACACCTTACACCTTATTGACCCATAGTTTCATGTGGTCGTTTATTCTTGTATACAAACATATTTACCAGTTCTTCCAAGTTTTATAGTGCCCATTATAAAAGTTTTCCTCATATGTAACATTATGCATTGCTTAGTTGCTGATGTTTTACCCTTACTTCACTATCCTCTCAGTGCGTGGGTGTTTTACCCTTCACTATCCTCTCAGTGCGTAGGTGTTTTACCCTTCACTATCCTTTCAGTGCGTGGGTGTTTTACCCTTCACTATCCTCTCAGTGCGTGGGTGTTTTACCCTTACTTCACTATCCTCTCAGTGCCTGGGTGTTTTACCGTTCACTGTCCTCTCAGTGCGTGGGTGTTTTACCGTTCACTATCCTCTCAGTGCGTGGGTGTTTTGACAATGTGGACGGCCCTATTTTAACGGTGTAACTGCGGCGGTATTTGTTCTTCTCCACTCTGTTATTAAAATGGCGTCCTGTGCCTCTGACGATGGGTGTGCAATTATTTGACTTGGACCCTCAGCAGCTTTATGCTAATCTGGAGAACAATAAAGAAAGGATGGAGCTGAATTCTACTTTGGTACTCGCGTGCCTCCGAGAGATGGACAAAAAAAGAACAATTCCTGCAAAGATTGAGTTTATATTAAACCAAATTATATATTGATCTTACATCAAGCCAAATTACACAGGTCATTACGGCAAATCATACATCTATACATCCAAACCTATCCCGGGTAATACGTGTGCCCATACAACCAAGTATTAAACAAAGAGAGTGGTAAGAGCAGACCTTGCAGACATTGATCGGCGTTTTGTGATTGGAGAAGTTTGGTATAATTCCCAGTTATGTCCAGGTTGTTCTAGTGATTCCTGGTTATAGTAATATGCAGCACGCCCACGAGCGGTCATGTCGTTCAAAACAGTTTTTCAGCTTTATTAAAGTGAATAAATAAGGGTCTAGAATGTATTTTACTGCAGTAAAACAAATCTAACACTCTAGCAACAAAATAGCTTGCAGTTAATTGACACTTTTTGGAATGTAGCAATATAATTATTTAAAAAAACAACATCATCATTATGATTTTAAAATTATAATTCCGCAAAGTCTGATTGTGGCATTTTTTTTAAATGCTTTTGTTTTGATGATTATTCTGCATTGTTATTTTTTAAATTCATGAAACAGTAGCTTAGCATTTTTTTTTTATATGTCACTGAATTATAATAAAGTAATTATCTACAGCAATTGTACAAATGAATCCTATACTGTGTGTTGAAAGTTGATACTCATTTGCTCATCCAATACCAAACATCTAAGAAAGTTTTTTTTTCTTTTTTTTTTTCAAATTCAATTCTTAGAAAGCATCTTAAAGCCGGAAAAATTAAGGTGTCCCTCCAATAACTTAAACCCTTGTATAGAACAGGTTTCATGCACGTGGTTTGGGAACATTAGAACACAAACTTAAGGAAATCAGAGCTCTGTTTTTTCACATTAATATGTTAGGCTAGGACAATACTTTAAACCGGGAATCTTTTGAACGCGTGTGCGTTTAATCTGCAGATCATCGTGAGCCGACTATTTTGGAAACAGACTGCTTTGTTCGGGTCTCTGATTACACATAGCGCGCGTCTATATCCTTCGGCCAGATTGCCAGTGAGCCGTATTTCACTGCAGAGAGGTCAATTTCCTTTCTCATACACTATCGAGATATACAGCTTTGGGGAGGTAAAGCTATTGTGCTGGAAGACAGGCACCCCTTTTTAACATTTATCTATGCGTAATGTCGGATTGATTTGCTATATGGGGAGTCAAACTGCAGAAGATTTTGACACGTGCCGCACTCTCACACACACCAGCATACATATGAGTGTGTGTGTGTGTGTGTGTATATATATATATATATATATATATATATATATATATATATATATATATATA
The DNA here is from genome assembly GCF_017654505.1 of Polyodon spathula. NCBI lineage: Eukaryota > Metazoa > Chordata > Actinopteri > Acipenseriformes > Polyodontidae > Polyodon > Polyodon spathula. The sequence goes on along the minus strand of NC_054538.1, from coordinate 2,632,457 downwards.
TATATATATATATATATATATATATATATGATTTAATGTTGACTTATCCAAGCTGTCTAGTTAACCACAGGTGCAATGAACCATGGCATTAACATGCATATAAGTAACAGAACTCACACGTCTACAGTGTTACAGTATTTATAAGTTTGTTTTTGTTAAATGTCCTTATGAAAATGGTTGAAAGAACTGCAGTGAATTAATCAATTGCAGCATACAGTACTGTACAAAATCGGTACAACTTGCATAGTTCGATTGAAATAAGAATGAATAAAGTAATATTACCTTATTCTTCTACAGTCTTATTTTTATGAAAACAATCCAACCACAAACTGTTGACTATACTTTTAGGTATTGGTATCTTTTTTGAAGTTGTATACAATTGACAACTACAGCTTACAAATCCTTTATCTATTAAATGTAAATAACCTGTGCTCTGTAGCAATGTTGATCCCCTTAATCTAGCACGAAATCCCTTTATAGTTTACTGTTTTGAGTATAGTATTTTCTTTTTAAATAGCCTTTCATATTGTGTGTTACCCCATAACTAAAACTTCTTTGTTGCTCTGTGTGTGTAACATGCTTATGACATGCGCTTACCCCCCATTCCCCCCAGGGGGTCCCCCCCATCCCCCAAATCCATTTTAATTGTGAATGCTGATGATTGTGTCAGTGACGGACATTTCCATTTGGCAGATCAGCGGCCCCCAAAGGAGATGCACAAAGCCACGACACGTGTGCATTTGTATAGAAAGTCATCTGACCGTAAAAAAAAGGAGGGCTCCGGCGTGTGCCTTCATCTAGGAGGGGCAAAACAACCGAGAATAATATAATAACCCACAGGTACATCTGCTCACCAACGAACAGACACGCCTACCCCGGAAAGTCAGTCCGTCAACCCTCCCACTAGCAAATCCATAGGGAAACTCGCTTCATCTGATTGGCTGGGGATGAGGCAACAAGGGGCGAGAACAATAGCATCATCCCTCCTTAAAAAGAGTGCAGCTATGCCTTGGAGACGAAAGCATTCCGGGAACAGAAAGATCAATAGCAAGAAAATACGCCACACATTACACTTTAAGGCGTTATTGCTGCAGTCGCCTATGATTGGATTTTAGTTGAACCTTTTTTAAAATTATTATTTGCAAGTGCCTTTTAGTCGCAAAGATGCCCAAAGGCTTTTTAGTGAAAAGAAACAAAAAATCAGCATCTGTTTCATACAGGATCCGCTGTGATGAGGACGACAAGGACCATTTGAAGGTGTTGCAGAACCAAAACACCTCATCTCCACCTGTCTCTGTCTCATCCAGTCCCGATCGCGTTGCTGCATCGCCAAACTCTACTGCTGACACTCCCGTTAGTGCCGTGGAGGATGTGAAACCGGTCCAGTTCGGGAACCCGGATAGCGTGTGCCTGGCTCTCTACAGCCCCACCCGCCCTATCAGCAAAGAACAAGGGAGGACATTTTTCGAGAGAAGTTTCAACCTGGGCTCCCCGATATCTGCCGAGTCCTTCCCAACCCCAGGGGTTCTGGCCACCTTAGACCAGTTCCTCTTTGCCCCAGTGGACTTGAAAATCGGTTCCAGCAACAGCAACCAAAGCCGTGCCGCCAGCTCCATTCTCCCTGCTACTATCAGAATCCCAAATAAAAGACCTCTATCAGACCCGGAGCGCAAAAGCAAACCCTCTGCAAAGAAACCCAAAACGATCAGGAAACTTCATTTTGAAGACCAAGTCACTACATCCCCGGTCCTGGGTCTCAGGATCAAGGAAGGACCGGTTGATCTAAAACCAAGGCCACTGTCAGGCGGAGGGAACAAACCTCTGGGGGAATTCATCTGTCAACTGTGCAAAGAAGAGTATGCCGATCCCTTTTCACTAGCCCAGCACAAATGCTCCAGGATCGTCAGAGTAGAGTACAGGTGTCCAGAATGTGACAAGGTATTCAGCTGCCCTGCAAACCTGGCATCCCATCGGCGCTGGCACAAACCGAGACCCCAAAACCCAACCACAATATCAGCAGCTCCGAACGGCAAGCCTGAAAGCGCAAAGCTGCCATCTGGTGACCTTAAGGCAATGCCAGAAGATATAAAAGACACCAGAACCGAAAACGCGAACGACCGGGACACCCCCAGCCCGTGCTTTTCTGAATCGGGTTCAGAAGATGGCCTTAACGATTGTCACCATTGCGGGAAGAGGTTCAAACGCCAGGCTTACCTGAGAAAACATCTTCTGGGACACCAAGCTCTACAGAACAAGACCAACAAAGATCACATCATCCACCCGTCCTTTCCAAATGCAGACAGCGGCGAGAATCACAACCAGATGTCCACCTCTGTGGAAACCCAAAGCCAAACTCCCATCAATCTGAGTTCCATAGAGTGCCACCTGTGCCCCGTCTGCGGCGAGACCTTTCCCAGCAGAACGAGTCAAGAGCGCCACCTTCGCCTCCTGCATTCCTCCCAAGTCTTTCCGTGCAAGTACTGCCCGGCCACTTTCTACAGCTCCCCGGGTCTGACAAGGCACATCAACAAATGCCACCCATCAGAAAATAGGCAAGTCATCCTTCTCCAAATGCCTGTCCGTCCTGCCTGCTAAAACCAGTAGATCAGACGTGCCTTTATTAAAAAATAGAAAGAAAAAAGCGAATGCCATCTATAAAGAGATTGCAACCGGTTATAACTGTATGATATGGACACTAAACAGCGCAGCGCGTATACACACTGTGGACTATATAAATCCCATTTTGAGAAGTCCCACTTTCAAACCTTACTGTGGACGTTTACATAATCTATGGAGTTATAACCCGAAGTCTATATTTTCCAGATTCCTCTTACGGTAGTTTCAAAAACGTTAGTTTGACTGTTAGAAGTATTTTTATAGAACTGCTGCACATGTTACAATGTAATAGCTTCTAGACCTAAGAAGGGATGTTTCTATAGGTGTAATTTATGTAAAAGAACAGAAAAACCACGCCTTCAATTCACAGGCTGTACCGTTCTCTCTATCACTTTATTAGCTTTATTATGGCTTGTGAACTGATTCGCTGGACATTGGCATGTAGCGTTGTCATGGAACAAACAAAAAATCTTTAGACATTCCTTTAGTGTAGCCATAAATGCCTTGAATTACTGTTACTTTACACATAACCAATCTTGCTGTAAAACTGCCTTAAAAGTAAACTGTGAACATTCATGTGATTGTTTCAATATTTAATGAGGATGTTATGGGTTTATTATTACCGCAATATGTGTTGGTCAATAATTATTTTATTTATTTATTTATTTAAATCGCAATGGGTTTGTTGTGTACATTATTAACAAACACCACACGATTAAGTACATTAATCTGACATGTATTTAACATGTTTTATAGCCAAAATGTGTTTTTTGTATTAATAGATATATATATATATATATATATATATATATATATATATATATATATATATTTAATATATATATATAGAATACAGAAGTACACAGCTCTTGTAAAACGTATAGCGCTTACTTTAGATGCAATCTTTTTCTATACACAGGTTATTTTCTTAAATGTTAGCTTTTATATAGCGCTTCAATCGTATGTTTCAACTGTGTTTATTGTCTATTCAAATAAAATATTTTCAAATTGAAAGCAAGTTTCCTCCCGTTACAGTATTCCTGTACAACATCACAAACCATGACCAACGTTTTATGTCCACGTTTCATTTTCAGGTTTTATAATTTTCAGCCTACGGTACCTTTTTTCTTCTTACATTCTTGTAAATTATATGAATAATTTTGATCACTGAAATTAGATAAAAGAAGCACCTAGATTTCATACAGATACAACTTTAAACAGAAGTTGAAATATATATATATATATATATATATATATATATATATATATATATATATATATATATATATATATTCAATTAACTCTATATATTATATATGATATATATATATATATATATATATATATATATATATATATATATATATATATGCCGTTCATTTTTTAAACCTCAATTATGAAGACTAAGATAAGCGCCTAGTAGTTTAAAGGCACACTTTTTGTATCGCTGCCACGCTGTTCAATGACACTATACAGATGGTTGAATGGAGGATATAAGGTATTTGCCCACTGTGCAGTGCTTCAGTAAAAAACAACAAACAAAAAATGTTTTTACATTTTCAAAGGTGGTCGACATGTTTCCAAAAAGCCCGAAGTTGCGCAGCAGGCTAAGTTAGGAAGGTGAAGCGGTAAATCAGTGACGGTGGGACACGGTGACTGGAGGCCGTCTAATGGTAAGAGTTTTACACTCAACACCCCAGAAAATATTATTGTAAACTTACGGTATTGGCTAACTAATATATAGGGTTATACAGAAATAGACACCTTACGGCCCTTGTCCAGTGTCATCACCACCGGCCTTATCACTATTGGTTTTGTTTCTATCCATTTCCACGGCATTCCACAGAACCGCTTTAAACCTGCCATAATTAATACGAGCGAAACAATACGGGTATAGGGGAAATTAACTAATCAAAATATAATTTGTAGCTCGATTGAGCTCTACTGTGTGTGATATGTCTTTTTATAACCGACGGAATTCCAATTACCGGTAATAGTTTTGTGTAAATAAAAACCTCAACCGAAGCCCATTGTCTATCTTTCTATTTACCGGACCTACGCACACACCCACGTCTGTTTAGAGTGTTTATGAGGACTTTGCATTGACTCTCGTTATATTTTTACTTACTATTCCTAACTCCAGTCAAACAGAACTCCACACAGCGTGAAAATCACCAACAAACTAAATATTTTAGTTTGTTTAAAAAAAAAACAAAAAAAAAAAAACAATAATATTTTCTGTTTAAACACTATTCTGTCCTCAGAAGGTAGGTTTTGTCAGACTTTCCTTCCTTGTGGCAACTGTACGCCGCTTATTGACAACTTTATTACTTGTTGTCAGTGCTACAGAGCACACTTTCATTATTTATGTGCATACTTCCTGCAGCTATTATAACACACTGACTTCGCAACTGCGCATTTCTGGCGGATTGAGGCAGAATCGGTTTTGAAACTGGCTACGAAGTTGCACGCAAAATTGAGATGGATTTATATCGGGAGGTGGTACATTGTAAAAAGCAGACAATTTCTTATTTAAAAAATGCGTTCTTTAGAATTGATTGTAAGTACAGTACACATATATGTTTGCTTTACTCATTGTAAGTACAATTGTAATACCTCGCTGTGCAGTGCTATTTAACACTACTCCCCTTTTTGTTTTTCACACGCGTGAAGTACACAGTTCTATTTCTGGGTATTTCGTGTTTCTCATGTTATTTTTTTAAAAAGCATGTATTTCAGTGCCATACTTGTACAACTACAGTATATATGTTTGGGAGGCACAAGCCAGGGCTTCGTCCCTTCCTAATTTCACCTGCCTATCCTAATACTCTTATATTACCCCAGTCACAGCCGTGCTCTTTCTCTTGCGTTTGCTTTTTCTTCCTCCCTTTTTTCATATGCTCCATGTCGGATAGCGAGTCTCACGTCTCTGACCTAGATTTCCAGTAAGTCCACAGGTTCTTCGTGTGGTCAGAGGGAACCACCGGCCACACTACTCTTTCGCAGCTCATGCACTATATCTTGCCTTAAGAAATGGTTGCGTCTTCCTTCCTCCTTTATCGTACCGGGATGTAGCCCTCATAATCTTAGTGCTCGAGTCCCTTAACTAACAATTATTTGTGCTCTTTCAGATTCTCTTTTCTTCTTTATGTCAAGGCTTCGTATAAGCCGTTCCGTCCTCTGAGGGCCGAACCCGGTTGGTAGCTGGGACCCAGTCGCGAGGCTCCACCTAGAACTTTAGGGGCCCGGAGGATGATAGGGCCCTAACTCTAACTCCATAGGGAAGGCTCTCTCAGTTGGTCCGAGCCCATCCTTTTCTCTCTCCCCTGTTCTAGAGGCAGAGCTTGCAATCCTAAATTGCAAAAAATCCCATTCCTATTGCAGCCCAGCAACAACAGTATCGTGTGTACTACAAAATAACACACCAGTTGCATTTCTATAATCAAGTCTTAAAAACATACAGTTTACATATGTGCATCCTCTTTCCCAAAGAAATACTCAATTAAACAAATACTAGACTGTGCTGCAATATTTTAGTTGAAGGTAGCTGTTCTTTATTATGAATTTTATACTTTTCATATTTGTTTTAATTTATTTTATTGTTCTTGTATTTTTCGGATTTCTTTTCAATTTTACAAGTTCTATTTTCTGTTGGGGAAGATCCACAAGCATCTGAATAAAGCAGAATACTTAAATTGCAATGCTTGAAAATCCTGGTGAATCAATTCATATTATACAGTAATATAAGGGGCTTTGTGCATACATGACTGTTGCCTTAATGTTAACAAAAATGACAAATGCATTAGTGGCTATGCTTACAGCAGAGATAACAAGGACTGTAGCGCTGCTATTCCCTATACAAATAATAATTTAAAAAAGCACATTTGACCCTGCATTTTGTACGACATGGCTTTATACGATTTTGGAAGATGTTAGCATTATATTATAGTATTACTTAAATAATCATGTTCTACAGTCCTGGTGACCTTTTACCTTAGAGGCCAATGCACTCTGCAGAATCATCTTATTCATGGTAGTGTCGCCAGTATTCCATTAAAAATCATTATTCTAGAAAATCCCTTAATTAACAAAATGGTCTGTTTGTGATACCTCCAGTGTTTCTCCCTGCATGGACCTTCAATTCAATATTGCACCCTGGGCTCTTCAAAGCAGGTTCAGTGAAATCAGTGAGAGGTTAGGGGGCTAATGTTAGACACGCAAGCGAAAAGACATCAACCACTGGAAAACAAGTGAGAATTCAAATAGGAGATACTTTGAATTTCAAATCATTTTTAATCAAACTTTGTTTAAATTTGACATTTTCTAATAACAAAGATACCCAGGCTCTCCTTTTTTATAATTAAAAACACTTTGACATGTTAACAATTAAAATGGGAATTTCAAGCTTTTCTGTTTTAAAAATATATTACAGGCATGTGCACCAGAAGAGGAACCCTCAAATAAAACAGTCAAATCAATTTCCTATCAAACATGTAGAATCAACACTATTTCTACTGTTAAACACTTGTTGACAGATCCATGTAAGATACAACAATATTTGCATACATTATATATCTTCTGAGAGTTGCACTCTGTATGTATGTATATATTTATATATGTCTACACACACACACACACACACACATATATATATATATATATATATATATATATATATATATATAATGTACACAAATAAAGATATTTACACACACACACGGAGTGTGCAGCTCTCAGATGACACCTCCTATGTGACACAGCAGTGCTTAATAATCATGTACAGGTAAGGCAGTGCAGTGCAACAGGACAGAGTCGCTTCTCAAGTAGAGCATATGCAGTGCATGCAATACCTGGCTCACATGGCAACTGTACTATCAAGGGACAGCAGTGAAAAAACAGCTAAACACAAACCAGCTTTCAAATGAGCTGGTGGCTACACTGGATTGCGTGCTGGCATTCCTTATTCTTGTGTGCCTTGTTTAGCGTTAGTGTACACCTACATCAAGCTTTAACTTTCAGTGATTCTTCAGCTCTATAAATCACATGCTCCTGCATCTGCTGAAGCCATTATCATACCTCCACGTTACAGAGCATAGAAAAATACTCACATACTTAAACATAAATAAAGAGGTGACAGGTACTGAACCCGCGACCTAATGGCTCTGATTGTAAGCCACCATTTAGGCATATAGCTCAGCAGAAAATAAAAACTATAATGCAAGGCAATCAGTTATCTTTCACTTTTAATTTATCCAAGCAATGAAACCCTGAAAAGTACTGTATTCACTTCAATATGACACACAATGTACTCTCCAACCTGACATTTGTATTAAGGTATTACATCAGCACTGTGAGCAATACTTTCCAGTTTCTGATCCAGATACACAGAGAGCATGTGCAGAGAAGACAATACCTGAGGCTCTGATTGCAGGGTTAATCAAATCAGCAAATTCACAAAAACTGACAGCAAAAAAACATAACATAACTGCAAATCGTTCTCAAATATTACTCCATATTTACATATGATAAAAATTTTAAAGCATTTTTCATGTCACAACAGAAGACACATTCACATTATGTTAACACAGATAAAGATTGCAAAACAACACACTGTATATGAATGTCATAATGGAAAATCTGTAGCTTTACAAGAAGAAAAATAATCTGTAGTAAGAAATGTATATTAAAATTATATGTATATATAACAGGTTACCTTAAGATTTCACAATTCAATAGAGTAATAAACAGCATTGTATTTATACTCTTAATCTATTTAGCATAAACCAAGCAAAACCGAAACTATGCTAGATGTGGAGAAACAAACTGTATGTAGTTTTCTGGATCAGTGAGAGATAAATCTAGCAATGCAACTGCCCAACTAAAAGGCAATACAGATAAAGATTGAGGATTACCCATAGATCAGCTACCTAAGATCAAATGGTTCTTTTCACTCGGTTGTCTTCAAAGATGTGTGGGGTGAAGAGTAAGCTAGTGTTAATATGCAGCCCTGACCCAAACACATATCTTACATTTCCACCACTTTTAGACAATATTCAGTAATACTAGTAAATGAAAAACAAACAAACAAGCATGACCTTCTGAGTTTTGTTTTTTCGGGTGCCGTGTTCCCAGTGTTTTTCCTTGCTTTGCAGAGGAAGGCGATGTCATGCCTGTCTTTCTAAAGCAGGCCCCTTCAGGCCCTCTTTCTGAGAATGGTGGTTTCCTCAGTACCACGGACAGCACCGTGCTTATGAGGTAACGAAGTGTGTGGCAAAGAAACATGAACAAGCTTTCTTGGACTGAGGGTTATAAAAGCACAGCGAATGAAAAAGATTTTTAAACGTATTGGGAAAACTACTAACAAAGCACCAAGAACAGCATTGTTAAAAAGTTATGAAAAGGGCAATGTTGTACCTATTGCTCTTAAATGGATTAGGTTCCTTTTTCTTTTCATATGGCCAATTTTAAATGTACTGTACTGAATGACCAACAGTGTTATCAGATATTAAATATGGCTCCTAACAAATTCCCTAGCCTTACAATACCAATGAGTTATGTTTGTTTTGCAGGTATCCCTAACAAACCTGATAAAGTACTGCAAAAAGAAACATGTATAGCTCCCACTCTTCTGGGTGTTTACGCCAACTGGTCTAACTTTTCATAAAAAACAAGAAGAAGAAATAAAGAATGATTAAACAATAATGAAAAGTACCAATGTTATTGGTAAAATCTGAAGTGTTTGAAATCGAAGGTCCCACAGTCAGTTTGAGGATTTGCTGATGGCGCTGGCAGAGCGGCGGAGTTTCCCAGGGACTCTGCTCTTTGTGGAGCGTGGCATTGTAGGGGAGACCTGATCTGTGGAGTCCGTTCCTACAGCAACGGGGAGCTCAGCACTCGCACTGCCATTGAGGGAGCCTGGAAACAGAGAGCACCACAGTCAAGCCAGCAATCGTCACACACACACACTGTGCTGAGACCTGCACTGCCAACAGCAAGGCCAGTTTGGACTAGAACACAATGTGGTCATCAGGAGCTAATGAAACGCCTCACTCACTATCCTGCGTTTTACCTCTGTCCATTATTATTCATTTACATAGTTCTCTGAGCCATTTAATTGAACTGAAATACAAGGGAAACAAAGTACTGGCACAGTAAATGTCAGGGTCATCATCCACATTATTGAATAATGTAAAATATGTTTTTGTTTTTGAGAAAAGCAGGACCCATGTTTAAAATGATGATAGTGTATTGTTTCCAACCTTTTTTAGTGTATAAGAAATAAAGTTCCAATCAGATTGTACAGTGTATAAGAAATAAGAGCACACAATCTTTTTTCCCCAATGCTTGTCATTTTAAGCCTCCAAGATCTTTGCTATGTCAGACTGGCATCTGTTCAGCTCTTTGTATTTTATATATACATGTATATGAGAGGTTCTCAAGTTCCTGTAGCTAAAAAGAACAGCAGATGGTCAGAGTAACATAGACTCAGCCCAGTGGGCAAGCATTAGCAACTCCCATGCAAGGTCCCTTAACAGCAATAAACACAGATTTTGTGCATATGAAAAGCTCCATAGCACAAACAGGCAAGTGTGTGCAAGGGCAGGCCACACCTAGGCAACTTAGAATCACCCACATGCCATCAGCCTTTACAGCTCACACATTCCAGCAGTGAAACTTTCCTTCTGGTGAGCCCTCACCAAGCCATCAGCCTTGAAGCTCCCTCTCATCCAAGCCTGACTGATAGGAAGACGGCAGCTGCAGAGTGTGCAAGTGATACCACAACAGATAAAGGCTTTCATACAAATATTAGAATTCCTCCTGGAAGCTGCCTGGCACCAACCTTAATGGTTTAACTAGGAGCAGCGAGAGGCATTCAGATAATAGGCTGGCTAACAGCTACACACACTGCAGAACAAAAGGCAGAGCAATGCATGTGCTCACCTAACTTGTGATATGCATTTGAGTCTGTGTGGGCGCTGTAGTTTCGCAAACAATACATGTTGGTTTTTATTTTATTTGAATAGCATTCTTTCTGTATCAATGCCTAAAACAAAACATGCCCACTGAAGCTAGTATTACCAAAGTATATTACAGTTGCTTCTGGTAATAAATATAAATCTTTTTAGCCACTTGTTTGTTATCCAGAACAATATGTACATATACTATACTTCATGCTCAATTGAACCGTTTTAGCCAAATTTCAGCTGTGGTTTGCTTTAGGATAGGGGTGTTATATTTCATTTCTCGATTAGCACTAAACTTACACAACCTAGCGATAAAACTTTAGATATAAAGATAAATGCTAAACACATGTGGACTTCTGTTTTGAAAAAAACTTGCAGTAGCTGGACGATATGACAGTTATACAAAGTTTTCACATCTCATCATTTCTTTAAAAACTAAAACTAAATTAAAAAAAAGCAAAATATATACATATATATATATATATATATATATATATATATATATATATAAACTATTTTTTTTTTTTTTTTTTTTTTTTTTTTTTTTAAATAGCTCCTACCCTTCCCTTCCTCTTTACAATAGTGTGTTGTGACGACCCCCTTGGTTCTGTGAACTGTGTTTTAAAATTTCCTAGACAAACACACTGAACCAACAAGACTGCAGCAAGGTCACACCTGGCCACACAGCCCCTCTCACACTGCTTCAGGTTCACATACTCAACACAGCCCCTCTCACACTCCTTCAGGTTCACACACTCAACACAGCCCCTCTCACACTGCTTCAGGTTCACACACTCAACACAGCCCCTCTCACACTCCTTCAGGTTCACACACTCAACACAGCCCCTCTCACACTCCTTCAGGTTCACACACTCAACACAGCCCCTCTCACACTGCTTCAGGTTCACACACTCAACACAGCCCCTCTCACACTCCTTCAGGTTCACACACTCAACACAGCCCCTCTCACACTGCTTCAGGTTCACACACTCAACACAGCCCCTCTCACACTCCTTCAGGTTCACACACTCAACACAGCCCCTCTCACACTCCTTCAGGTTCACACACTCAACACAGCCCCTCTCACACTCCTTCAGGTTCACACACTCAACACAGCCCCTCTCACACTCCTTCAGGTTCACACACTCAACACAGCCCCTCTCACACTCCTTCAGGTTCACACACTCAACACAGCCCCTCTCACACTCCTTCAGGTTCACACACTCAACACAGCCCCTCTCACACTGCTTCAGGTTCACACACTCAACACAGCCCCTCTCACACTCCTTCAGGTTCACACACTCAACACAGCCCCTCTCACACTCCTTCAGGTTCACACACTCAACACAGCCCCTCTCACACTCCTTCAGGTTCACACACTCAACACAGCCCCTCTCACACTCCTCACACTGCTTCAGGTTCACACACTCAACACAGCCCCTCTCACACTCCTTCAGGTTCACACACTCAACACAGCCCCTCTCACACTCCTTCAGGTTCACACACTCAACACAGCCCCTCTCACACTCCTTCAGGTTCACACACTCAACACAGCCCCTCTCACACTCCTTCAGGTTCACACACTCAACACAGCCCCTCTCACACTGCTTCAGGTTCACACACTCAACACAGCCCCTCTCACACTGCTTCAGGTTCACACACTCAACACAGCCCCTCTCACACTCCTTCAGGTTCACACACTCAACACAGCCCCTCTCACACTCCTTCAGGTTCACACACTCAACACAGCCCCTCTCACACTTCTTCAGGTTCATACACTCAGCTTTCCTTTTGAACACAGCCCCTCCCACACTCCTTTAAGTTCATACACTGAGATTTCCTTCCTTTTGTCTTCTCTTTCTCACCCAGCTGTTCCACTGAGAGGCCCAGGTTTGGCACTCTGCCGCCTCCCCTCCTCCCCAGACCACACTTATTAAGCCAAGCTGACTCTGAAGCAGTAGCACAGCACGTGCCACTTCTGATCTACGCCATTTCAAGATTGTTCAGCAACAACAACAAAAAAAAGGAAATTGACTTAATTCCCATTGGCTCTTCTGCAGCAATTCAAACAAAGCAAAAAAAAAAAAAAAAAAAAAATGACTAAGACGTTTTCCAGTATGGCAGGTGTTAGTGCCAGATTCTGCTCCAGGCTAACAGGCACAAAAAAAAAGGAAAAAGTATTTGTTTTTAGTTAAAGCACAGACATGCAGGGGCAGGGAGATGCGTTTAGGATTGCAGTACTGTTCATGCTGCTGCTTTGTCAGGTGTTAATTCCCAAGAACATATTATCCAGTGCTTCAGTTGCAATTGGCAGCCCAATTTAACAAAAACCTGCACTTGTTTTTTTTTTTTTTTTTTTTTAAAACATTAAATCAAGCTTGTCAGTAAAACGGAGCTGAACAACAAAGCAGGATGTAGATTATTTTTAGCCCAGCGTTAGAATTGGTCTTACCTTTATCATTTACTGTAATCAGACCTTTACATATTTAATCTAAAAGGAAAGAAACAAAATACAGCATCATGTAAAAGAAAATCACAATAGACCTCATGAGCAATAAGTGAACAGCACTGTTTAGAGATGTAACAGAAAACTGAAGATACTGAGGCACACAGAAACAAACCTGCAAGATGATGTTGGTTATAAAACAATAATATTCTGTACACAGAAGATTGACTGATGTTGTTTGGTAAAAAATTAATTTTGTAATTATTAGCCTTTACTACATATCCCCTTTGCTTATACTTAAGCAATACTACTACTACTACTACTACTACTACTACTAATAATAATAATAATAATAATAATATAAATAATAATAATAATATAATAATAATAATATTCGAATCAGAACACATTGTTCTGTCAGACAAAGTGAATCACTGAGCTGCCACAAGCGATATCGTCACGTGAATGTCCAGATCTATACATGCAATCTGTATGCAGTTTAACACTGTTTTTTTTTTTTTTTTAATTTAGTCATTGCCAATTATTTTTTTAATTTTTCTCCCAATTTGAAATGCCTAATCATTATTTAGACTCAGCTCACCACTAGCACCCCTGCGCTGACTCGGGAGGGTGAAGACGAACACACGCTGTCCTCCGAAGGCGCAACTCCCGGGCAGCTAACAAGCAAGCCCGCAGGCACCTGTCCAGACTACAGGGGTCGCTGGTGCACAGTGAGCCGAGGACACCCCTGCCGTCCTAAGCTCCCCCCCCCTACCCCCCCAGGACACTCAGCGAATTCCCCGCCTCGTGGGAACTCATGGAATAGCTCAGACTCGAACCGCCGACGTCCAGGCTGGATGCACCACTCGGGAGCCCATTTGCAGTTTAACTTTTAATACAAAGCTGGCACCTGGCTCCTGACTCAGGTGAACAAGCTTTCGCATCCAAAGCAATCGAATGATCACGACATCATCTTCATGTGGATAAATGTCGAATTATTTTTCATTTTCCTTTGAATCCTCTCCAGTCCTCTGAAGAGCCCCCTCTTGATCCTACTAATACCTAACAAGTGTCTGTCAATGCTGTCTCCTGATCTGCATGGTAGCAGGAGGCTGAATCCCGTGATAAACGAGCAGCGTTTCTATCTGGAGATACCTTCAAAATCCTCTGTGATAAACAAGCAGCGTTTCTATCTGGAGATACCTTCAAAATCCTCTGTGATAAATGAGCAGCGTTTCTATTTGGAGATACCTTCAAAATCCTCTGTGATAAACGAGCAGCGTTTCAATCTGGAGATACTTTCAAAATCCTCTGTGATAAACAAGCAGCGTTTCTATCTGGAGATACCTTCACAATCCTCTGTGATAAATGAGCAGCGTTTCAATCTGGAGATACCTTCAAAATCGTCTGTGATAAACAAGCAGCGTTTCTATCTGGAGATACCTTCAAAATCCTCTGTGATAAACGAGCAGCGTTTCTATCTGGAGATACCTTCAAAATCCTCTGTGATAAACGAGCAGTGTTTCTATTTGGAGATACCTTCAAAATCCTCTGTGATAAACGAGCAGCGTTTCTATCTGGAGCTACCTTCAAAATCCTCTGTGATAAACGAGCAGCGTTTCTATCTGGAGATACCTTTAAAATCCTCTGTGATAAACGAGCAGCGTTTCTATCTGGAGATACCTTCAAAATCCAAGTCAAGTCTTGAAAACTTGAAACCTCCCTTCTAAACAGTGCTAAATTAAAGATCTTAATACGTGTAAACCAAAAAAAAAAAAACTATCAGTGCGTATAAAACAGGAAAAAAGAAAGTAAGAAAGTGCTGAAGAATGTGATGGATTCTTACTGGAGGACACACAACAAAAAAGGAATGTTTATATCCTAAATTAAAATCCCCCCCAGTGCCCCGTACATCAGGCTGGACTGGCCATGCCACTTCTGAGTATACAGCACAGTGAGAAGCCACTGAACACATGCGCTGGGAAACAGCAGTGATGAAAGCAGCCACAACCCTGACGCTGTGTCCTGGCCCTACTAACTCAGAATTTCAGACACACTCCTAACTGGTAGAATGTTCCATTGCCAACCAAACTTTTCTGTAAATGCAATGCACCCCTTTTAATCTATTCCATTGAAATCAGTAATATAACAAACCACACATACAAATGTAAGCAGGAGGATCAGTATCAACACATTAACAAACAAGGCAACAATCACAGCTTTGCTGATAGTGCAGGGATCACGGCATTATCATGGGAAATGGTCAGCAGTAGCACTATCCTCTTTTCTCACGTATTTGTTGAACATATCCATCCATGCTTTTATTCATCTATAAGATACAATGGGCAGGATTTTCAAAAGGTCGTAAATGTTATCTCCAGTGTTAATCAAGAAACCGGTACGAAGCAGTTCGTTATGCCTATTTCATTATTAAATAATCGTGCTAATGTGATTTCTGAAATAATGTTACTATCTTAACCAGCAGTGCTTCTTGTGACTATTTCTCTTGTTTGTGTGGGAATTTAAAAGGACAGCTGTGTTGTCATAATTTATCAGGAAATGGAGGGTTTTATTAATGAAAGAGTATATGACTCACCTTGAAACAGAAATTTAACAGACTGGCTGTGACACCGACGATATAGAGAGAGAGTGTACAGGACCAGAGTTAACTACTTACAGTACCTCGATAATTCAATAGTTGTAGTTCTGAAAATATTTTAGTCTTTTCTATACTTGTGGTTGTGAAGGAGATTTATTCACTTGCTTTAATCATTTGTAGCCTTACAATTGTTTGTTGTATTGCTAAAATGATATACACTGTGTCTTAGCCACACAAGAATGAAGACCAGGCGAAGGACACACAGATCCACTGGGAATGTGATCGAGATCATTGGCATGGAATCTGTCTAAACATATTTAATGTTGTCAGACTCCCCCCACACTTTATGTACACTTTCACCTTCACACGTTTGTATATCATATAAAATGTTCTTATAATACTGTAAGTGTTCAGTGGCTACTTCTAATCATGTTGCATTTATTTATCACAGAGGCGACCAAAGAGAACCAGACAAAATGCACGATTAGAGGAATTCACTGAACAATTACAGCAATTATACACAAATTGTGTACTGGGTAGGGAGTTCTACAGTGATTTTAAAAGCTTAATAAATATATAATGAAGTGTTACATACATGGTATACATGTACAATATAGCTTACAACTACAAACACAAACGTCACTTCAAACGTATTTATCTACAGTCTACATATACACCGCCCTATCCAAAAAAAAACAACAAAAAACTATGTATTTTTCTTTTTAACCAAACCAAGATTTCAAAATGAACATTAAAAGTTGTACATAATAAGCTGTGGCAGAATATCCCCCGAATGAGGACAAATGACTAGTGGGATTTATTTAATTATTTTTATTTTTAAATCTGTGCCATCTTAATTACTTAATCTTTCATACATTTACTAGAATTCATACAACACATTGGACAGCTTCATTTTGGGAACTTTTGAAGATGGATTTGTTCACTGCTGCAAGCTGGTGTAACAAGCACATGCAGGAGGCTGTGATGCACATATTGAAATGCACACAACAAGAGCTTAGTTTGAGGGTGAGCTGCATGCTGAACCAAGAAACAGACAAACCCTTACAATGAAACCTGGCCAAGGGGTAATCCACATCAAAAAACAATCCCGGCCACCTCCTGGACACTGTCATGAATGAAATGTTAGTGACAAATGAATCAGTGCAACGTACAAATACAAGGTATTACAGGGCAGCCTTGTTATTACATACAACGCACACAGAGAAAAGGAAAGCACATAGAACATGGTTATAACCAACACAGACTGCTGATCACCAGAGGAGATGAAATGAGGGATTCCTCCACACTGGGGACAGTTGAAATATACATCATACATGATTATATATATATATATATATATATATATATATCTATATATATATATATATATATATATATATATATATATATACAAATAATTCATAAGTTTATTCATAACTATGGATATATTTGAGATAGTGAATATCACAACATTCAATGCATCAGAGGTGGATTTGGGGCTAACACATCAGTATAAAGCTTCTTTGAATGAATGAGGGATCTTTGTCTATCTGTATATTTTTCCAATCACTAGGATTTGATTGCCATAATTTACCTGAATCTTAAACCCTAATGAACACTCGGATCATTGTGTGTGTTCTGTGAGAGTCTTTGTTGTTGTTTCTGCTTAAAATACTTGTTATGCATAATAATATTCCAGTCAAATGCCTCTGAAAACACTCTAGAAGGTGGAGAAGTAACACCAAAAACCTATGTTGCTAAAATGTCTTTATTATTCAACCAAATAAATAGAAAGTTCATAGATGGTTAACAGATTTTCAGGTAACACTTTGTTTAAAACAAATAAACGAAAGCTAAGTTGTTCAGAGCAGTTTCTCTTGAACACTTATAATTCTCTGATCATCTCTAAAGTCAGAATGTCCACTCATGTAATTGAGATACCTCTAGATGCTTCTCATTGCGTGACAAGGTGTGGCTGGAACTTGACATGACCCATAAAAGAGCAAATGCTTCTTTTATTACACCTGGGTGATTAATAACATAAGAAACTTTACAAACGAGAGGGGGCCATTTGGCCAATTTTGCTCGTTTGGTTGTTAGTAGCTTATTGATCCCAGAATCTCATCAAACAGCTTCTTGAAGGATCCCAGGGTGTCAGCTTCAACAACATTACTGGAGAGTTGATTCCAGACTCCCACAATTCTCTGTGTAAAAAAGTGCATCCTATTTTGTGTTCTGAATGCCCCTTTATCTAATCTCCATTTGTGACCCCTGGTCCTTGTTTCTTTTTTCAGGTCCCTTGGGTCGACATTGTCAATACCTTTTAGAATTTTGAATGTTTGAATCAGGTCACCGTGTAGTCTTCTTTGTTCAAGACTGAATAGATTAAATTCTTTTAGCCTGTCTGCATATGACATGCCTTTTAAACCCAGAATAATTTTGGTCACTCTTCTTTGCACTCTTTCTACAGCAGCAATATCGTTTTTGAACACAATGTTCCAGCTGAGGTCTTACTAATGCATTGTACAGTTTTAACATTACTTCCCTTGATTTAAATTCAACACTTTTCACAATGTATCCGAGCATCTTGTTAGCCTTTTCTATAGCTTCCCCACATTGTCTAGATGAAGACATTTCTGAGTCAACAAAAACTCCTAGGTCTTTTTCATAGATTCCTTCTCCAATTTCAATATCTCCCATATGATATTTATAATGTACATTTTTATTGCCTGCTTGCAGGACCTTACACTTTTCTCTATTAAATGTCATTTGCCGTGTGTCTGCCCAGTTCTGAATCTTGTCTAGATCATTTTGAATGACCTTTGCTGCTGCAACAGTGTTTGCCACTCATCCTATTTTTGTGTCGCCCGCAAATTTAACAAGTTTGCTTACTATACCAGAATCTAAATCATTAATGTAGATTAGGAGTAGCAGAGGACCTAATACTGATCCCTGTGGTACTCCACTGGTTACCACACTCCATTCCGAGGTTTCTCCTCTAATCAGTACTTTCTGTTTTCTATCTGTTAACCACTCCCTAATCCATGTGAATGCATTTCCCTGAATCCCTACTGCGTTCAGTTTGAGAATGAATCTTTTATGCAGAACTTTGTCAAAAGCTTTCTAGAAATCTAATCAAACCATGTCATATGCTTTGCAATTATCCATTGTCGATGTTGCATCCTCAAAGTAATCAAGGTTCGTTAGACACGATCTCCCTTTCCTAATAGCATGCTGACTGTCTCCCAGGACACTGTTATCATATAGGTAATTTTCCACTTTGGATCTTATTATAGTTTCCATAAGTTTACATAAAATAGAAGTCAGGCTTATTGGTCTGTCGTTACCTGGTTCAGTTTTGTTTCCCTTTTTGTGGATCGGTATTATGTTTACAATTTTCCAGTCTGTCGGTAAAACCTCTGTCTCAAGAGACTGTTGCATGATCTTGGTTAGCAGTTTGTAAATAACTTCTTTCATTTCTTTGAGTACTATTGGGAGGATCTCATCCGGCCCAGGGGATTTGTTTATTTTAAGAGCTACTAGTTCCTTTAACACTTCTGTCTCTGTTATGCTAAAGTTATTTAAAACTGGATAGGAACAGGTTGACATGTGGGGCATGTTGTCTGCATCCTTCACATGATTCAGGCTACAGGCCATCCAGTGATGATTTGTTATCTGAACGCAACCAGTGTTATAACAGACTGACTAGATTCATTCATTTCTTTGATTTCAACACTGACAAGCCTGTATTAAACTGCCTTTCTCAACAGCCATCGAGGAAGAGACTGGGATTAAAGAGGCCCACCAACAACGATGCTCCCTAAACAGTAAGGGAATCGACAAAAACACACAGGTTTGTACTATGTAGACCTAACTACTGAAGGAATAACCAACACCTTTGCTTTGATAACGTTTTAAAATGTGATATATTTTTAAATCTGTTCACAAGTGGTTCATTTCTAAAATGCCACCCAATTTCAACATAAAAAGTATTTTCCCCACTGCAATGCTGCAGACTGCCTATTTTGAATAAGCAATTTTCATTGTCATTGTCATGACATGTGTACCATGTAGCTAAAAACACAATGAACCCCTTAGTACACTTGGACACACCTGTTAAGCTGACACCCTGGGATCCTTCAAGAAGCTGGATGATGAGATTCTGGGATCAAGAAGCTACTAACAACCAAATGAGCAAGATGGGTTGAATAGCCTCCTCTCGTTTGTAACCTTTCTTATGTTATCATAACTGGAATTCATGTCAGGTAATTGTGTCAATATTATTAACAACAGCAACAACAGGATCCCCCTGGAAAGGAAAAGGCAATTACTTTTCCATAAGAGCAAAAAATGCTAAATACATTATTTAAAGATCTGTTGCCCATATATGTAACAATGTACAAGGACAAGGTTATCACTTTAACTTGTGAACTTTTTCAAGTATCAGTGAACTGTAGTGAATAGAAAGCTGAGACCAGAGCAGACCTACCTTGACTGCCTTGTCACAAAAAAGGAAGTTGTATTCTAAATGCAGCTACTCTGTGATTTTCTTAAACTGTACTGCGACACTCTGCATTAGATCCAAGGAGATTGCGGTGACAGCTGATTCCAAGCAGTCAACTGACAAAGATCAAGATCTACACTACAAAACCTCACAGCACCCCGGTTATAATGCTTGCAAATCTATTCAAAGATGCAGAGTCTCAGATAATAACAAAGCTGTTTGAAATGAATATCAAATGAAGCAAGAGGGCCTGCCTACATAAAACACTTTTATAAAACGCGGCTCTGGACGGCTGAGACAAAGAAATGATTGTTCCTGGGCTAAAATAATCAAGTCTTGGTAATCATGAGGAAGGCAGCCTATTCAATCTAGTCTGTACATCTCACACAGCCTTTCTATAAAATAATTCAATGCACCTATAGAAAAAAACAAGACACAAATACCATAGCTCTTATTAATCACAAGCCTGCCCCCTTTGCTGTTTAGTATGCCAGTTACTGAAAGGTCAATAGAGGTCAACGCAGTGTGTCTCAACACCTCTCCAGGAAGCAGAAGCATGATTATGGAAATAGCCCTGGCTCCCCTCTGCTTCTGCTAGCCTCCTTATCTGCACAGCCTTCTGCGTGGTGCTGCTGGAGACCGCTTCAAATGCACACACACCTCTTATCTTGTAACAAAGCTCCAAAAGCACACACACTGTGGCCAACGGCATTAAATGGTGACGCATGTCGAATTTTTATTTGTGGCTGACTATTTTAGCTGAATTCAATTTATTTCTACAATTGATGCAAGACATTTGTTTAACAAGTCAGATTGTAGGCAGGCGGGGGGTGAAGCAGATGTTTGACAAGGCAAACACTGTCTGATGCAGTCTGTGGGTATAAGAGCTCTGGGTTTGACTGCACACAATGAAACCAGACTACAATGCAAACAGTTCTACTGTATAAAGAAAGACTGTAGCATGGCAATGTTATGCCTTTCAAATGGCAAGTTTGAGTAACTTCTTGATTGTACAGAATGGCTAAAACTGTAAAATTAGGCAGGTGTGGGAGAAAATACGGAAACTGTAACAAACTAAAAAACTAAATAAAAGTTGTTTTTTCAGGCGGACTGCTGTTCTTATTGGTAAATTAATGAAACCGCAAACAGCTCAACGTTTCTGAAGTTAACTGAAGGCCTCAGTGATATTATACCACTTGTGGCCGCAGAAAAACAAACTTTGAAGTAAATATATCTTTCTAACCACCGTAGTTTAAAGAACAGGTAACCCATTAGTAGCATGTAGTATTGTAACTCCCAGGTTGATCAATAATTAGGGATGGTTTGCACAACTTGACTGACCTACAAGGATACAAGAAATAGGCTTACAGACATGAAAGAAAGACATGACTTCCGGTTACTTTTCTTCTTAATTCGATGTACTCAGCTAATAGTTTTCAGTTTTTTAAATAAAACCAATGATTGGAAGATCGACAAACATACAGTACACAATCCATTTTATTTAGATAGATAACAGGTTTATTTAACTTTTGGGTTGAGAATCTGAACACAGATGACTGCTTTTCTTCAAGGACGGTAGTTCAGCCTTCCATCTCTTGTATCCTAGCAGCATAATCCACATTGGCCATTAACAGCAGTGGCTTCTGCGCTGAGGGATCATTTTCCGATAAGTAAGCATTAATTCTGTTTCAGCTCTGCATAACATATGCAAGGCACAGCAAGTACCCAACACCCTTCAATGAATCTGAGCACACTATTGAGAGAAAGTCATTAACCTCGCTAGAGCTGGAGGTTAACAGGAGTACCCGAAGAGAGGTTTATCTAAAAAAGAAATAAAGCTGAGAAGACCAGCTTTGATGCAAAACAAATGCCTTCATTTCTTTTGATATTCATTAGTTTATTGAGATGAAGAAGGTTTGCCCGAAATTGGGAATGATTGCTCTGAGGAAAACAGGTGTGCATGAGCAAAGTGTTCCTACATTTAAATGAAATGAAAAGACAAGTCAAAGAAAGACTTACCTGTTCCACTCAGGGTGTAGTAGCTCGGGGAGGGAGAGAACACTTGTGCAGCAAAATCTTCAAACGTCATCACTTCTCTGTGGCTCTGGACGATTGCCTCCAGGTACAATGCCCTTTCTTCATAGCTTAGTGTTTGGATGTTAAGGAAAAGATATGTGGCTAAATCTAAGACAAAACATCAGATGCTTTTAAATACTGTAGTATCACGGTCCAAGCAAGTGAGGCAAAGAATACTGAAAGTGTGGAAAACAGGGAAGTAAGATAAAAACATTTTAAACTGCAAAATTAGCATACAGTTTCACCACTGTGAACCCTTATGTGGGGGCAGCATGCTGCAGAGCAGAGGAATCCAATCTCAGGAACTTAACTGTCCCAGTCCTGAATGGACACAGTTGGAAAGTACAGTCACTGGCTTTGTTAAATGAGTCCATGGGAATATTGATTGTTATACACAGATTAATTGAAGAGTAAATAACCTAAATAAAAAGAACAGAAGTTAAAAATAGATAAAGAAATCTTATGCTTGTGTATTAACATGCTACCAGATGTTGCGCACTGTAAAGGTTAACTCCAAACAAATGGCTTTGAAAAAAAAGAAAAAGAAAACCTTTTATTGAAGCAATAACAACACACTGAATCACATCCTAATTACAATGTAAAACTTCGCAATTTCAACATGTAATCGAAAAGCAGTCACCAATAAAACTTACAAGCGTGACGTGCCAAAGCAACTTCCCAGCTGCCTTAATAGGACCCCTGCTTGTGACAGCCTTTTACAAGGAAGAAGGAAATCTTTCCTCTTTGTGTTGATCTTAAGGGTCGTCAGGAGGAAAATTGGACCCATTAAAAATTCTGAATTGCACTAGTAGTAATCCAAGCAAATGTGCAGCTCTTCTGAAAACTCAACAACATGCTGAGTATTTATTATTATTATTATTATTATTATTATTATTATTATTATTATTATTATTATTATTATTATTATTATTTAAAAAACTGCACAAAAAGCTGTGTTTTGAAATTTCAAGTTATCTGTCTGCATTCCCTGATAAACACATACACATTCTTTATTATGAAAGATCATGGAGGATTTCAATTGGTAGGTTTTAATACTACAACAGTCATTCCTTATATATCAAATAGCTCATCGTGATTTCTTTAATTCCAATAATAATTAGCTTTGTGCGGCAAAAACTAAAAATTAAAGAAAGAACAAACAATGTTTGATATCTGAATCAGAGCAACATCTGCATCTTTAAGGGAAGAAAAACTGCATTTTTTCAATCCTATTTCTGTGACGATTCAGAGACACTACATTGGAAAATCAGGCTCACATACGGAAACACCAGCAGCATCTATTCTATTTTAACTTTATCATTTCTAAATCCTTACGAGCAATGGTCCCAATCAAAGCGTCGGACACTGTGCATATGTTGCTGGCTCCTGCTAGCCCTTGTCTGTTTCAGGCTTGAACTCCTGATGACTCTAGCTAATGAATAGCCTGCCAAACTTCCTCAGAGTGGAGACACACGCCTCGACCAATTCTAAAGGGACTGACTGATGCCATTCACATCTCATTAGAGGCCTGCTTATTCCACACAGTGCTGGGCTGTTGACAAGGCTCTCCACCCCATATTGCCACAGCAAGCCACTGGCCCTATCAGCAGCAGCCTGACAGGCCTGAGTGGCCGTCTGGCAAACAGGCGCTCTGACATTAAGCTGGCACGTGCTGGCACAGCAGGAGCAGACTCAGGCGTGACAAATTGTTGAAAGAGCTGAGCTAAACTTGGGGCTGACAACCACCTGAGCCTCAGGCCTTACTTTGGCCCTGCCTCGATTCACTGCGAGGGCCTATAGTATGCAGTCTGCTCACTTTAAGCAAGGCAAAAACGCTAGAAAAAGCCTTTCATGTTCTGCCTAAACACCCTGCTGTTTAATGAATGGCCATCCATACTCAACACATCAGCGCACAATGCAGAGCACAACTGCTAACAAAATACAGGAGTTAATTTGTGTTTAGCTAAATAATGCATGGAAAATGGTCAGACAGGAGAACTGCTATGGTAATGGTGACTCTACAATGACCCGACACAACAGAATTGTTTCTTATGAGGGCTGGAAGTCTTTAATACACAGAATACCAACCCCACCCCCACACACAAACAAGGATGCACAGATCCAAACATAGGGCACAGTTCATACATATGCAAAATCAAAAGAACATGTTCCCAGCTGTTCTTCAGTAAAAGCATTTTGTTTCTCAGAAAAATGATTAAGGGGGCCTAATAATCAATCTGTTTCACGAAATACTTACAGTATCCCCCCCCAAACTGGAAATACAATCCACAATGAAATTAAAAGAACATACAGTTCCATTTGCGGTAAAAAAAAAAAAAAAAAAAAAAAATTTAAAGTAACCTGTACCTATTTGAGTTTAACAATCTGGACAAACCAGTGGGCTGCAAATAGACCTGTTGTACGTTCTGATAGAGTAGTTTTTAAAAGCCTGTCTCTGTAATGTAATAAATATTTTGTATCCCACAATTTATCAGTAATTACATCACGCAATCAATATCTACTTAAAGTGATAGAAATGTTATTAAAAGGATACAATAAATACCTGAAAGGAAACACACAGGAGGCTCAATATTGATTGTTTAAAGTTTTTTAAGCATCAAGTCCAAGGATATCGTTTATGCTTTAAATAAATACATACAAGTGTATGCTTTAGGATAAGTCTTGTTACACGTTGTTTGTACAGAAGTCACTGTACCTGCCTTCTGCAATTTCATAATTTCTCGGATTTCTATTTGAGAAGCTAAATTAGGGCACTAAAAGAACA
Source organism: Polyodon spathula (assembly GCF_017654505.1). NCBI lineage: Eukaryota > Metazoa > Chordata > Actinopteri > Acipenseriformes > Polyodontidae > Polyodon > Polyodon spathula. The sequence goes on along the minus strand of NC_054538.1, from coordinate 2,607,467 downwards.
TCACAGGATCCACTGCCATGGCAACGAGTATCTCAGAGCAATAACAAGCCACTTCCAGGGTATCAGGAGTATCAACAACAAAATAAACCCATTTTCAGTTGTCCTTTATATATCTTCTTAACTTGTACTGTGCATCCTTCCAGGAAAACTGGCAAAGCTTAATTAAAAACAGACCCTGTACACCTATATACAAAGGAAATGTCAACACACAGATAACCCAACAGACCCCACAAGGTCAACAGAGCCATCTGGCCATCCATTATCAGAAACGCAGAGGAGTCCTGCACGCCTGTTATTCAGATTCCTTGAACAAATATTGACTGCCGCAGAAGCAGACGAGGGCTCTGTCTGATACCGTGCACCTACACAGCCAAGAGCCTGGAGAATCAATCTCCCTAAAACAGTCAGCTATATTCACCTGGCTGTTAAACTGCTAACTGATGTGCTGATATAACAACCACTGACAATATCCATTCATTTTACTGTTCTCTCTCCCTAGTTATTTAAATGGCTAACAGAGTTGAAGCTCTGTATCCATGTACTTTAAAACTGAAAATACAGCCTGCATCCCCTACCAACACACTGTGCCTGGGAAAGCATTTTAAACATACAGCAAACATCACCGGGTACAGAAGACCTAAAATAAATGCTAAAATAAAATGTTGGAAAATGACAGTGATGTGTCTGCGGTATGAAACCTAATCCAACTAAAAGAGGTACAATTATTAATGCCCAGATGATGTGAGTTCATCAAATGATACAATTATTCAGCCACTCTCTATCATTGAAAAATAACAAAGGTTGAGTAAAAGATTATTTCTTTCCCCCATTTAAAAATAAATTTCCCTTATGATTTCACTTCTGTTTTAGAATGACTTGGAGGTTCAAATTCTGGAGCCCCATAAGTAAGTTACTCCAACAGCAATAGATATCACTAAATTAAAAAAAAAACAAGTATGTTTTGAAAGAGGATCCCAATTAGAGGTATCAGAATCATGAAACGTAGACCCCACAGTGACCTATTCAAATAACAGAATTCGACAGTTAAATACATTAACAGTTAGCAGCTGATGTGCTAAGCTGAAAAAGGCTGACTGTTGCAAAAGCTTGAAACATATTATTCCTGAAACTATCATGTTTCCATCGGTTATGCTCCAATAACCTGCGCAATAATGCACACATCCTGGGGATTTCTGAACACTTCATGCACTCAAACTACAACATAATGTAAATAATCAGACATGTTTTAGAAAAATTCCCCCATTAATCATAACATGGACCTCTGACATAGGACACATTTATATCTGTAATGCTAAAACTGTGGCATTTCCCTACTGCTTTGATAGATTATTGCTATAAAAGAAATTGACAGAAATCAATCAAAAAACAAAAAAGTGAATGAGCAAAGTCAGAGCAGAAAGACTACCTATTCATAAGAAACATTATAACTGTACTGTACAAATTAGTAGGCTTTGTATCTGAAGTGAAATCCATGGTGATTAAGTCAATAATAACGTTTTTGTGCTGTTAATAGTACAGTGCTGCTAAAATCGTTAAAAGGGTTTTTGTTGACAAAATCAGCAAATTAAACAGGGAATAAAAAGCCTGAACAAGAAGCAAGCCTGGACGGCTTAAGGACTCAGATAAACTTACATAAAATAAGAGCAGAAGTCATTTCCAGACGTCATTCAGATGCTTTTCAGAAAATGAACCCAAAACACTGTTGTTTTAGAAGGGTCACCCACTCTAAGGTACATAATACAGTTGCCTCCCAGAACTGACATTTACTCTTCTGAGGGTTGGTACAACAGCAGTGAAAAATAATTCTAGGTGATTCAGAGGAAATGTACCAGCCATAAAACCCCAATCAAACTGTCCTGGACTGGATGTATAGGCTGGAATGGAGGCTGAACAACTTCAGCCCAAAAGTTACGAGATGAACCACGCTGGTACAGCATCAAGAGACTCTATGAATAAACAGTGAACTTCATTCTAAATACTTACTCAAGCACCAAGTCATCAAAAAACAAAGCACCTTATTATCCTCAAAAATGATACACCTGCGTGTGGTTGAGTGACTGGAACAACCAGGCCATGAAAAAGTGGTTTTACAGATGTAACGATCTGTTCCATGTTGAGCAGCTGCCTTTTCTGTTTGCACAGTTGATTTTATGTCCTTTGGACTTGTGTTAACCTTTGTGAGCTGCTGATTTTGAAGGCTACATTATTTTTATTTTTATAATCTGTCATCTGAGACATTAAAGCTGGTGCTAGGCACACTTCAGCAAGCACTGCAGGACTCTTCTACTAATGGAGCTTTTAATAGAACATTTGAAGGTAAAAAGGTCAGGGACTGGCTCAAGAGACAATGTACCTAATGCCTGTGGTACTTGATTATTGCTCTGCCTGTGGATTTTGGCATTCCATTCTTCTTTGATACTGTATATAGCTATCTCCTTTGTTGTTTTCTCAAAGGTGAATCCAACTCCTTTGTCTTGACCATCACCTGCTGTGTTGCCAAAAAGTTCTTCCTGGCTACTGACTTTCTAATGCAGCTTAGTTAAAGTGTAATGATTTTCAATCAAATGAATAGATTTTGAAAATAGTTCTATTACAGACTTTTAATGCAGAGGTGTCAATACTTTTGTCATGAACAGATATTTGAAATTGCTTAAGTGCTTTGTTTTTTGTTTTTTTTAGAAAGATTGTTTGTTAAACTACCAGAGATTGTGTATTTTGGTGTCATATTAATTGGTGGCTAATGTTCACTAAATATACATTAGCCACTACCTCATGACCTTAAAACTACAGGTAACTTCAATCCATGATGGTCATTATCATTGCTGACCCAGAATTCAAAAAGTCTCAGTACGCTGGTTTGGTTCTGAAAGGTCAGACAGATAAAACAATTGATGGTAGTGATGGTAAAGACTGAGAACCGCTTAACACCTGGATGCAATGGTCTATGCTGATGTTTCCCAGTCAGGAAGTAAAGGTCTCATCACGTACAAACAAGACACATACACTTCCCGGTGAATCTTTTCTAAATCCCTGATAAATGCGCACATTTAGCAAACGACGATAGATTTCTAAAGGAGCAGAAATAAAAGACAACCTACTATAGCACCCCATGTGTATTCTAATGTACACAGTTAACCTTAGATGAGTAACTCTCTATTTCATTGCTAGTATCACCGTGATAAATCGCCCTCTGCCAGCACAAAGGATCCACAAAAGCAGAGTGCAAGCATTACAGACATACCACAGATTCCCGTATCCTAAAAGGGAATGCGCCCCTGCAATCGTTAGGGTGCTATAAACATCTCATTAATTTCATCAGCTCAGAGGCCTTAATGAAGTGTTAACGACTGCAGCAGGACACAGTGTGCAGTGCCTGTGTAAAGCTGCATTACTTAAAACACTATAATCCTAATTACTTCCCAATAAGCAAACCAACTGATTATTAACCAACAGGTATTTTATAATTAGGACAACGAGCAATGCTGTTCTGTATAGCTGGTTATTAAATAGGTTGTTCTACACAGCTTTTTATTATTAGTAGTATTATTTTAACAAGGGTGTGTTCACAGGGTGCTGTCTCACTCTAATGCACTCGGCATTTAAAACAAAGTGCCCAGCATGGCATACCTAATATTGCTGCTAGCAAGCTATCAATTTTCATAAGATGACTGTATATGTAGCTTCTACCATGTTGTTTTATCTAAACCTCAGCCTTATTCTCCAGTGTGTTGAGTCTTATGCTGAAGGCTTCTCATGAGTCCTTACATTGCAAACTGCAGATCATTTCTTTAATTTGTTATTCTCCACTGCATGACATATATGCGCACCACCACTACTGTACTATATATCCCTGTAGTCAGTTATGAATTCCCCAAAGCAGGATTCATATATTTTATACTAATTCAACAGCAGTCTCGACATTTAAGTTTCTTTTAAACTCCACAAAGCCTCCAGAGGATTATGAAATACTGGCTGTAGAGACAGCAATTATACACTTCGTTTGTGGTATACTTGTGATAATGAATGTCTGTACTTGGTTTTATAACAATTGGATGATGAATTTTCTAGATAACGGTAAATGTAAAAACAACAATAGCAAAAAAAGTAAATAGATATCCCCCCCAAAATGCTATTCAAAACCATAGAATTGCAACATCATTTAATTCATATGCAACACCATGAATGACCATGAACATACTGCTCTAAACTGATGTCTGAAGATAGCACACAAACAGAATCATTATGGCATTACCCACATGAGCTGCGACATTGTGAACTCCAGAATGAGAAATAATGTGCTATCTGCCCTGGGGCTGACACTGAAGAGCCCCATACCTGCAAGCCATCACCAATGCTGGCAAAGCAGGTGTTGATTACAAATTGTCAGGCATGTGTGAAAGGGACCTGTTGTCAAGCAGGGCCTCCTGTACATGTTAAAGCTCATTCCAGCTGAAGGATCTGGAGCTTCTCTGTGTCAATGATTACAGGAGACAAATCCCCAGGTCATCCCTCCGCTGAGATCAGTATAACAATGTATCTGTCCCATTTTATCAGTGTGTGTGCAGCTGCCAATGGTCGTGTAGTCTAATTATCTTGCTTGTTCATGGAGTGAGGTGATCAGCGAGGGGATGCGTGGAGGAAGGTGTGGGGGAGATAAAAAGACCACATGTAACCATGCCGTGATTCCCCCTGAGCTTCATTACAGTTTATAATCATACTCAAATCTGACAAGATATACCTACTTCAAGAAATCTGCTAATTGTCCTTTCCACACAGACCTTGGGCAGCAGGGTAAGTGCAGGTTAATTGAACCTTCTGGGACACTCCCTGTTACCATTTACTGTTGACAGCCAGGGCTCTCAATTATATTTCTTTAAAAGAGTTACGAACATTGACATTAAGGGATGACATCATTTCACAAATAAATACCAATCACCATCATCAGAGTAGACCTGTAGTCCTAAATTCAAGGCATTTTCAGACTGGATAAAATATGAAAACTTGTGATGAATCCAAGTAATCAGCAGTCATCAAGCTTAAGAGTCTAATTACAGGGCATCTTATTAAATGCTCACTGCAGTTTTCTTTTGCAACCTGTGCTCCTGCAGTCTTTCATGATTCTGCTGGAATTGAGGCAGTAGCCTCAAAATATTGTCCCCCTGTAACAGGAAAATATCCTTTTTTAAAAAAGAAGGTTAAGAGTCAACAAGTTGAGGGGCTAATATGGCAGAGTTGTTAGACAGGTGTATTTGCAGTCCCTTATATTTAGATGGACAACATAGACGTCTGCTTCTAGTTTTACCAAATCCATCTCATTCAATAAACAACAGGCACCATTGCACATAACCGACAAAAGTGTATAATAACTGTATTGCAAAAACAAAGCAGGCCCATACATTTGGTGAGACAGACACAAAGACAGAGACAGAGACAGACAGGCATAGGAAGACAGGCAGACAGACAATATCTGTTATAAGCGATTATAGCAAGTGTTTCCCAGGTTTCTCCACAGCTGTTGTAGCTGCAGTGTCAGTTCCAGTCATTGCATGGCTGTGTTTCTCAGCGGTGCTGAGGACAGCTCCCAGGGCAGCTCTCCTGCAACATTGTCAAGACAGGGAGGCACATTCTACTTGCATCTAATTGTGCAAAACAGCAGCACAAAAAAGAACTTCTCAATAACAGGTTTTGTGGGTTGTTTTTATTACTATCACAATGTAATTAACAAAACATTTTAACAGGTAGGTCTGTGACGCATAACCCCATAACACAACTGGTAGTACAAAATACAGAGATCAGTGACTTGAAAAAGTACAGCATGGTAACCTTCATCCACTAATGCAAAAAGAAAAATGAAGATTTAATATGCATGCAGTTTGTTTAATAACTAGATAAGCAGTTCTCTAAATGTACATCAAACAGATGGGTTGAACAGACAGACAGTCACCCTCTATTTAACACCAGATTCTGACTAGCAATAAACAGTGAGAAGATTTTTTTTCTGTATATATTAAAAACTCATGGCTATGTGAGGCTACCTTCACTACATACACATGTCTCTCCATCACTGCAGGGTACTTTCTACGACACAAACATGTCTATGGTTCTGATTCACCAATACAAGTAGACAAGAACCAGGGTTTCTATTTACCCCCCAGAGAACAACCTTGTGGTGAAACGGATTTCCCCCCCATTGCAAATGCACAGGAACTCTGCTTAAAAGAACATTTTTGGCACCACTAGGGATTCACTCACAACTGGTATAGTACTGTTTTGTAACCTGATCACCATCATCAAACTTAAATTCAAATGGTTTATTCAATCGTTTCAAAACTAACTTGTCATTGCGAGAGTGTATGAGGAACTCTAATTTTATTCAATCTTTCCAGATCCATCGTCATTTATCATTGCCTCGTTTTGTAATCTGATTTCTACGAGTGCACCTCATTGCTATAAAATGGCATGTAAACAAACGGCAAAATGCGCCGCTGTTTCTCTTGCTACAAAAAGTTGGATATTGTTTGAGAAAAAAGTCACTGACGAATTTGGCGATTCCCGTTCTGGTGAGTTGCTTCACTATTCTGTTAAATAATTTTGTTCATGACTTGAATATTGCTCCTGTACATGTATGCATAATTAATCTAGAGTTGCTGCTGCATTTTTAACATGTGTAGAGTTGCTGTGTTAATTTAGTTTGACAGTTAGTTTATTAACGTTAGTTTGTCTGTTACTTTAACATACACCTGCCTATTGCTTTTCTCTTATTCTGTTACATAGCTCCTACATATGTTGGCGCACGTGTGTCATGACAAGTTATACATATTTATTTACTTATTGATTCATATTGTGTCTGGAGGTCAACTCCATCTAGAGAACACTGTGCTACTGCTCAGTGTCCCCACAATCATGTTCAATTTGACACAAAAAAAATGTCTGGATCAAAAAATGACATTGAAAAACAACAAAAACACAACCACAGACAAACAACTTCAAAATATTCTGACTGCTGAAAATAAATGCAGCAGATCTTGCATAATATACAGTACAGTTTTGCTAACATATGGTCTGAGTTAGCACTAATCCCTTTTTATTTTATAAGCTTGTTCCTGAAAATACAAGGCACAAAGCCAAACCCATTAAAATAAGAGAGAGTGACATTGCAATTGCCGTAAGAGCACAACATTATTGTGTAAGGCCAAGGGCTGAAGTTTAAGCCTACAATACTGCACAATGTTCTGCAGAATGCAGATTCATTATTAAAGGGAACTTGGAGGCAGCTACAATTTTAATGATGCTGATGGCATCTGCGAAGGAATGATTGTGATGTATTACTACAGAACCATTTGTTTATTTTAGGTATTTAGGTTCAAGCGCATTCTGCACACCCATTCGAAGACAAGCTTTTTTTTATAGTGAATAAGACATTTTTGTCATGCAAAGGGAATGGAGACACACATTTCATAAGCCCTTAGCTAGGATTTAATGACAGTACTAATGAAGTATCCGGAGATGCAGATGGTCTGAACTAATGTGTTCTCATGTAACACAGTTACGAGGCCAGGGGTCAAAAAACAAGGTGTCTTCAAATATTTAGGCCTGTCAAGAAAAAGTCAATACTCGTTTGAACACTACCCTCTTCAATCAGTGGACTGAACTCTTGTCAAGAATGTGGAAAAAATATATAACCTGTTAATCTAATTTTGTTACCTTCATATTTTTCAATTTGTAAAATAAATAAATAAATAAATAGAAGTATATAATGAAGGCTTGCTGTTGCCAACTCAGGGAAACACAATAAGCATGATTCTGGGCAAGTAATTGGTGTCAAAAACGCTAATTAGGTGATTGACATTTTTATAACCTGTAAACATTTCTATAGGAATCCATCAAATGTCAAAAATGCTTCATTTAAAAAGACAATGAGCAAAGTACTGGGGTGTATGACTGTGGGCATTAAAATGAAGTCTAATGCTCTTTGTCGAATTCACTCGTAAATGTACAGTAATTATTTACTGTATTCTTTATTCTGCTCTTATTTGAATTTGATCTTATTTTTTTACTGATTTTACAGTACTTTATAACTGCTGTTATCTGAATATGTGATATTCTGTAATGGGATATTTTGGTGATACTTTGTATTGGGATATTTTGTAACAACTGTAAGTCGCCCTGGATAAGGGCGTCTGCTAAGAAATAAATAATCTGCTAAGAAATAAATAATTAATAATAATAATAATAATAATAATAATAATAATAATAATAATAATAATAATAATAATAATGCACAGCCACATTATTATATGATTTATTATTGGCAGCATTATTTAATTGGAATCCCATTTATTTTCATTCAAATTCGGGAACTTTCTCTTGTGTTTTATGTACTACTGCACAATTCACAAGATAAGCCTCTATGAGTTCACAGATGTCTAATCTAAACCGATTATATATATATATATATATATATATATATATATATATATATATATATATATATATATATATATATATATACACACAAGACAAGTAAAATCACTAGCTCTTCAAGCATTAATTCACTAGCTCTTCAGTTTAAGGACCAACTTGCAGGGTACTTTTGATTGACATCACTTCCAATAGCATCTGCTGCTTCTTGCAATTAGGATAGCTGCATTGCTAAGCAGATGCTAGTTAAAATCGGTACTATCAACATTGAGTAAAGCTGCTAAACTAGGCTTATTACTCAGAAAAATAGCATAACAGTGTTTGCAGTTTCTTACTTGTGTTCCCACCCCACACACACAGAAAAAGCACAGCTTGAGTACGGCATGCTGAATGAGCTTTACCTGAGCTGATTAGGAATCCTGTGATACTCAAGAAAGAGGAAAAGTATAAATAATAGGAAGAAAGAGAACAGGCTTCTGTGTTGGCAACAGCTTTTTAATCCTAGCCCCAAGCCATACTGTGCAGTCAGGCAGGCTATTACATGGCAACAATTAGGCGGCCGGAGCAGAACACCTGGTACTCTCTATTCCAGGCCTTCAGTGACAGCTGACTGTACAATCTCCCTGACAGGTGGTCGTACTTCAATCACATTAGCTAGTCGTTCTAGGGTTAATAAAGAGCCAGTCTTTCTTCAACCTGCCCACACAGAAGCCTATTCACTAAGTCCAGATATTGTGTCTTTTACTGGTTCTGAGACAATGTAGCTTAAAACTCTGTAAAATGAAGATCTCTGTACAATGATATAATTCAATTGTGAGTTATATTTATTTATTTATTGCATTTATATAGCACTTTTTATACAAAAGCACCGCAAAGCACTGTACAGTACACAGCACAAAAAAAGAACAAACCACAATACATTTGTATAGCAACATACAACTGCCAGTCAGACCATTTAAAGACCAGTATACACATAATATTACAAAAGCAGCAATTGTAAAGTTACATTAAAACCAACTAAGACAGCAAGTCATTTTATAAAAGTGTGTTTTTAGTACTGACTTGAAAACTTTAATGGTCCCAGCTTGGTGTCTAGGCTAATGTTCTGGACTTACCCATTCAGCAATGGACTACCTATACAAGAATCCATCCTACTAGATCCTTTCTAAGACATACAAAAAGAAACTTGGAAGTACCATATAATTCCCCTAACACTGACATGAAAAATGCAATGGCTAGAATGATGTGGTGGCATGTTATGTGTTATTAATGACATAACTTTCAACTTATCATTTGTCTACAATTTCAAATGATTCATGGAGTAAAGAAAAGATTTGATGAGAAGTCCCGACAGGCATTCAGTCTCTCTTGTTATTTGGTTTGGGCTCCTTTGAATTTATCACAGCTTCTAGACAACCTGTCATTCCAGACTCAACCTATAGTGTGGGCTATGGACCAAGAACCTTGACGTTCCACTCCAGAGTTAAAACATTCAAGACCCAAAATCAAGACCTACTGCATGCAACTCTGGGGAACAATATTGAAATGAACACCATTGGGCACCACTGTATAGAATGGTTTGAATGAACAGTATATAGTTAAATAAATAAATCCACATATGTATTTATATATGTTAAGGGCGAAAACCTTGTGGTCTGACGAGTCTAGTTTTGCCCGGGCCAATCAGGCGAATCTAGATTGGCTCAGAACTTGAAAAAGATGACTGGGCAAAACCGTTTTTTCAACAGTTTTCACTGAATTCCAGGACTAGCCCAGGCGAGTCTAGTTTCGTCCAACACTTCAAAATCAACGCTGGGTAAATCTGGTTCGCCCTTGCCATTAATTTGGGCAAGTCTAGTTTCGTCCAAAGCTTCAACATTGATGCTATGTATGTGCACTAATCAAATCAAAGTGTACAATTATAAAAATAAAACATTCAGTTGACAAATAAATATGTGAAATATAACAGGGGCATTACTGACCCTGTTACAATCTTAACTATCTTTTAATGAAGACTAAACAAAAGAAGATTTGAACATGAACAATTAGCATATTATTTCTCAGCTAATAAAGAGTGGTTTTAACCGCTGTTAAAACCAGCCCTGGTGTCCTGCCTGTTGAGCACCACCATTGGAAACCCAGCACATAGTCGCTACATTGTTGTCAGAAGTGGAGGCGAGGCAGGTATCCCGGCACACACTTGGAAGCTGGCAGGAGAGAGTGTAGAGATGCAAAATAATTGGCATAGGCAAAACTAGATTGGCCCAGCATCAACGTTGAAGCTTTGGACAAAACTAGACTTGCCCGAATTCAGTCTAGAATTGCACGATTACACGTGGGCGAGTGCCGTAAAAAAGTGGCAACTTCAGGATTTGCTCAGAAGCCCTTAGCAAAACTCTCTCGCGCTACAATTTATAGACTTACAAACAGAAACAAATGGGGTGGAGTTATTTTCGCACATATTGAAAGCCATTTTTTCCACCTCACTGTCCCCACTGACATCAATTAGGATCTAGAAACCTGTTGCACTCCAAAGTAGCCACATCTGGAATCTTATTTGTGACCCCTCAGACATTAAAGAGTCAACAGGTTTGCACACTGGTTACATATCTGAAGTATTTATTTAAATATGAAAATAGGTTAGCAAAGGTATTTTAAGGAAAGTAACAGAAAAATGTCTCTTGTTGGAGATAACAATCACCTAGTTAAGTGGGTATAATTGTATTGATTTACGTTAACAGTTCCCCGTTCTTAGGCATTCACTGTCATTTAAGTTTTTTTTTGTGGTGGTGAAAAGTAACATAGAAAGGTTATATAAAGTTCTCCAAGGTAAAACTGCTACAATTATATATATATATATATATATATATATATATATATATATATATATATATATATATATATAAACCACCTGCTTTCATTAGCATTTCTTTTCACTTCTATCCAAGGTAATGTTATCCCATCTTGGAGAAGCTTTGACTACAAATCTGTCACAAGGCACCTATGCATTGCAGACCCTCTTCTACAGCTAAAACAACAGGCAGCACTTCTGAATTCAAAAAGGGAAAATCAGCATTACCACATCAAAGGTAAAGAAGTGGGGAAAACAGCACGATGCACACTTTTATCTTTGTTCACAATCTAGCAAAGGCTGCCCTGAATTCCATTTTTAACAAACATGCTAATGCCGGCTGCAAGGACATCCTTTACACCAGAACAAAAAGAGAAGGAGAGAGAAAAGCTGGCGAAGCCTTTGCACTGTTAAAAGTGGGGCAGCTGTGTAACTAATACATAACGAACTAATTCTGTTTTAAATTAACACTAACACAGACATTCTAACACTGGACCTGCTGGAACAAACACCTAAACAAACATTACCTAGGTCACATTTCTACAGGTGAAAACAGCAGAGCACCCCATTAGTTGTTCATCTTTGAAATAATGGTTCATTCCTGATGGCTGGTATCCAGAAATTATCCTTACAGTAAAACAAAAGGAGATAGAGGGTTTCTCCAAATGTTGCCCACATTATACACTATCGGTTAGAGAGGTGGATTGCGATGCAGAGTCTGATATAAAGAGATTTCTCTTCATGACTTGCATCTATTAAAAGCCATGGTAAGGATACAGTCCTCATATCAGCCTGTAAAATGTTATCTTCAAACCACAGTACAGTGTAGCATCATGTGTTCTAATGAGGTGACGTGAAACAGTGAAGTCACACAGCTGAAACCACCAGCCCTTCATTGTTTCCTGTTTCTTGTAGAGAAACCTTCTGGAGAGATTCTGAAGGGAGACTACCATTGAAACACTCAATGGGAAAGTATGGAGAAATATCAGAATACTACAATTCTTTCAGAGTCTAACTATGCACAACAATGCATATGTTATGAGCTCGCACATAAAATATATGTATAAAAAAAACAAAAACAGATTAAAACAGAACATGGTTTGTGTGTCTTTACAAATACAGCTCTAGGTGGCTTGCCTCCCAGGTTGCATACACTCAAGGAGTCTTCTGATTTGCTCGAGGGCTGGTACTGATGTGAAATGATATAGTGCTGGTACTCAACACCCCTATTCCCTCCAATACCCTCTTGGTATTGATGATTAAGAAGCTACTGCTTTGGCTGTACCAAAAAAATCCGATTTAAAGCATTTTTAAAGTGGTAATCACTAAGTACAGCATGCAGGATTCACTAATTAACACAGCTGCAGTGCCCTGACAAAGAAAACAAGAATCAATCAATGTCAAATAGGCCGGCATGGAAATCCATTAAAAAAACTTAAGCACACTAACAGCTTTATGTAATGCAAAGGACTTATGAAGAAAAGTTCAATAATGAAATAGTGCTTAAAAAAAAAAAAAAAAAAAAAAGGCAGATGGGAAGGCTATCTGGCCAGTAATTCCGTAAAGCATGAGCAGAGGTTTACACACTGAGGAGGGTCCATGAAACAAGAGGCAGCACGTCAATCACAATCAGCAAACTTATTTGTATTATTATTATTATTATTAAGGGGAGGTGAGTCGTAATGACGACAGGTCTGAAAATCTGATAGTATGAAAACCAAAAGGTGCTGCTAAATGAAATCATGTAGATGCTGGTTTACAAAGCAAGGAACTAATGCTCAGCACTAGATCTCTGACAAAGGACAAATGAAAGTGGAATTGCAACTATTCCCTGAACAGAACTTTTTCCAGGGTAAAACAACTCAGGAAATGTATACTGAATTTAAGAGCAGTGCTAAGAAAATTGCTAATTTATGTTACAGTAAGTAGACATTAAAATACTTCTAAAAAAAGTAAAAACAGAAGGAGAAGGAGAACATGAATTCTAATAGTTTGGTATTAAACTCCCAAAATACCAGCCAGTACCAATTTACTATGATATCATTTGCTAGCAAAGAGGTGCTATTTTTAACAACACCCATTAACAACAGCCACTTTTTCCAAATAAAGACATTCAGCTTATTTCACTTGGAAGTATAGAAGCCAAAGGTCAGACACTTGACGTTATGGATTTAGATCATGTAATAACACCAACCTCCAAGAAAATTGGATAATTAATACTACTGCAAGTCATTCTGTTTTCAATTCATATGCCAGGGTATATTAATACAAGTATAATAAAGTTCTTTATGTCATGTTCATTGCTCCACATGTCTTTATCTCACAATGAATAGAAGGATATCCCATGCAAGTCGACAAAGGCTCAAATCACATAAATTATAAATGACATGAATTATAGGTGAATAAACCATTTCAGCAAAATTACACTTCTTCAAGACAGAGTATTTCTTTTCTTTTTTTTACAATGTAAGCATGATAAATGATGCAACAGCCCCCCCCCCCCCCCCCCCCCAGTATCAATTGAAAATAACACTGTGAAAGCAAGCCATTTCCAATTATCATCCCAGAGAAGTACACGTTCTTTTCAGTGCTCGTTTATCTTTATATTTAAGACAGATCCAATGTGTATCTCACACGCATGGACATTTTATTAACTTCCATGTGCTATCAAGCATTAAAGTGTGATTAAATTGATTAATGTCAAACCAAATCAATAACTACAGTAAATTCTGGAATCTGATGAAAAAACACTAAAACAAAAGGCTAAAAAATGAATTAAAATCTGTTAGACTCCATGTCATTAGTAACACGGAGCCCAATGCTTTTCTCACAGTACATACAGCATGCTCCAATTGCTTTTATTAACTATGCAAGTTGGCTTACAAAGAGGCAGAATAGACCTTTCATCTGGTGAAAAGCACTGCAAACATCACAGCTTCTTTATTTCACTGCATCCCTTTGTTTCTGCTAACGTCTGTTTACCAGACATCTACCTGTATTTAAGGGGCTATGAAACCAGAGACTACAGCCCCAGGGTTTAAAAGTGAGGGTGTGGAGGCAGGCTTTTGTTCCAAAACAAACAAAAAAAAGAGTAATGCTATGAGTCATTTTGCATTAGTGTGGGGGAAAGAATACTTTTACATGTTGTATGAAGCTAGACGCCATATGCCATGCGAGGACCCTATTACTTGATTCAGTGCCATTGCTGACAGGCAGACACATGTCTATCCCCAGAGGATGGGCTGTCTCTTTCCAGGGTGAGTGCAGGAACCCAGTGATCTGAACACACCAGACATTGTAACGAGCAGCAGGAACAGCTGGTCAGCCAGCAAGGTGCACCAGTGGCCCAGCGCTAGAATGATAATGGAATTAGGTTAAAACATTCAGTGACGAAACTGGGATCACAGGGTTGCCCCCCTGACTTGGGCATCTGAAGGACTGTAGGCATGTAAATCAGCTCCCATTGTTTGTCAGGGAGGGTTTAGAAAACTATGTAAATGCGAAATCGAGGTGAAGAAGCGTGCTTCCTTTGAAAAGAAAGAAGCAGAAGCAGCAGCAGCAGCAAGTGACAGATATTATTAGGAGGCACAGTCAGGCTTTTTATTTGAAAAAACCAACAACAACCCATCAAGATCATTTAAAAAAGAAGTGCAGTTTTTGGAGAATTATTGCTTACCTAAAGTAAAGTGCCACTATGTCATTAAACAATTAGCATTTTATTGTATTTATTAAAAACACTGACACTGTTTTGGCTTGAATTCCATTTTAGGGTAAACAACTCATTTGAGACAAAGAAATGAATAACTTAGGCTAAAGCAACCAAACACAAAAAACAACAACAACAATATAATTAGAGGTCAACTAGGATGTCAACCCTTAAATGCACAGAATTAGTCTGGTGGAGTTTCCACTGAAAAATATTACAACCTTTAAATATCAATTAGCTACGAATAACTGATGCAGCTCCACTTGTACCACTATTACCAACGCAGCTCTGAGAACGCAGCTCTGAGAACTGATTGTTCTTATGCTCTAACCCCGCCACGGCTGGAAACACAACAGATTGCTCAGACTGGGCAATGTTTACTGCCAGAAGTGTTTTAGGTTACTGGACGGCATGCTTGCTTGCTTTGGTAGCAATCTAAGGTCCATTTTGATAGAGCAATTTAAATATCAGCACTCTCTTATTTGTGCAATAATTATTTTATTTTTTTAAACAAATTGTACAGCTAAGACTGAAAGTTTTGCATCACCCTATAGAATTAACATTTTTCTTCATAAAGTCGAATGAAACCTGCTGAATAATGTCACGTTAACATACTGAATTACATACCGCTTTGCAGTTTTCCATATACTTGAGGAACATTTAAAAAAAAAAAAAAAAAAGTGAGATTTCGAAATCTAACATAAAATACTGTACAATTATGGCTTCCAGTAGACTTTTTGCGATATCATTGTGTAGTTCCTTTGATTACAAGATGTTAAATAAACGATCTGAATTATGCTCCTATAGTTTTGTTGTTTTTAATTATGTCTACATCCTAAAATTCTAGGTGAGGCAAAACTTTTGGCCACATTATAGTCCACACTTCAGCTAATGTTCGTTGTCATTAACTTCAACGACAATACTATATAGTTTGGAATGTCTGTGCTTCCAGGTACCTGTTCTATCTGACCATTTAGTCCAGCTGCAATCAGATCATGTGATCTTTAGCACACGCAGTTAATAGATAGCAGGATGCCACAGTACATCTTTATTTTATCTGTCACATTGTACTTCAGTAACTGTAGATATAAATTGATATAATTCGAACTGTTGTAATCCTAATGTTGCATCCTAGTTCATATTGTATTTTAGCAGGATTATTTGCACTTACTGTAAACTACATGTAATATGAATCTTGCATTGTAACCATGCACCACCAGTAAGTTATCTAAAGTAAAGGCATCTGCCAAATAAATAATAATAATATTTTTTAAAAACTACCCAATTAAAGTGAAAAAAATAAGCAATCAGATTTTATCACAATGAAAATGAAACATATTTCCTTACTCGTGAATGTCATTGTTTCTTGGCTATTCCAAATCTAAAATCTATAAAATCAACCAAAGAAACAACCACAGCTGGCTCCCATGCTAATGAGGAAGCACGTTCCTATTGAAGAGTCCCACACATTTCTCTGAGAG